>NW_009912510.1:69017-103833 GCF_000696875.1 Nestor notabilis | reverse complement strand
GGGCCCCCCTTCAGATCCAATATCCATCAATCTACACAGCCTCTATTTATTTATTTTTTGCCACTCAGCCTTCAGCAGTTTAATAGGTTACTTTAATGTCTTCCTGCTTTTCCTCTTTAGTGTGCTCTGCTTACTACATTTTTTCCCCCCCTGATGAATTCTTCCCCTGGCTTCTGAATGGGAAAACAAAACAGGTATTTTCTTTTCCCTGGACTCCGACATGGTTTTCCCTCCCTTTCCATCCATCTTAGCAGAAAACTGCTAATTCATCTAATCCCAGTTTATAAACTCGATTGCTAAGAAAATGACCATGTGTTACCTGAAAAGAACTGCTTTTTCTTCCTTTGCTTGTGTACAGAGTGGCTCCTGTTCAACCCCAAATCAGCACCTGCGCCCACCTGCTTGCATTGCATCTAAGACTGTGGAAATTCAGTGCTCAAGCCCAGTGCCTGGTTCTGAGAACCAGCTCAGCCACACCACCAAGGTCTCTAGAGGCTCATCGTCTGCCCTGAGCACTGAATCTTCTGGCACCTCTTTCAAACTCTACTGTCTCTAATACAACCTGTGAGTTTCTCAGATATTCATCCTCACAATACCTCCATGAAGCAAAGAAACACCACCATGTCCATTTTTAAAAGCTCAAGAAACATGCAGATACTCAGGAAAGCTGAAATGAATTAAGATCTGAAGGTATCATGCACCAGTACATTAAGCTTCACGTGCATGCTTTCATTTGGAAAAAAAGCAGCCCCACTTTACTCTTAGATTACTTGAGAGCAGGGATCTACAGAGACCTAAGTGACTGAAGCAATGAACAGTGACATCCCTGCTCAAGGCAATTTGTCTTACCATCCTCTGCAGACCATCCCTGAGTGGGTCGATAAACAGTGTCTGGAGAATCCTTGGTACAACAGAAAACAACGACAAAATCCTTAAAAGTTATTCAAACTTTTCCCAAAGAATCTCTGAGGTTTCTCATACAATGCTCTTCAATGTAGGTGAAGAACAGTTATTAGGCAAACAGCAAAAGCTTTCAGCTTGGGAGCTCATTACAGATTCTCCTACATCTGTGCAGTGCAGAGAAGTTTTAAACATGCTACACAAAAACAGGAACAGGCAAGAGAAAAGGAATGAAAAAATAGCAAAAGGCAAGGATAAAAAAAACATCTCAGCTGCCTAAGACTAGATTAAATCAGACATGAGAATTCTTAGTGAACAAGGTCAAAGAAACCTAAAGGAAAAGCTATTCCAGACTCCCAGACGCTAGGCGTGATAGAAGAAGCAGCGCGCTAACACAGGAGCAGCTGGTGGGATCAGAGAGGAGTTGATGCCAACACTGGGTCACGAATGAGACATACCAGAACCAGTCACACTTGTAAAGCAGAGGATGAGTGAAGTGAATTACATCCCCTGTAACAGGCATCCTTGTTATGATGCTTCTTGGAGAGGTTACTGAATTAGTTACATTAATGCAGCAAGGAACTGGATCGGGTTCACAGTGATAAGCTTAATTAAATAAATAAGCAACATTTATGCTGATTAATTAAAGTCATGGTTCATATCATTACATCCTCCTGCTTCCAACAACCTTAATGAGGATACCTGCAAGAGCTCAACCCAGCCACACTTGTGAGCCCAAGTACACACTGGAGGGGAGGGCAGGAGGAGGGGGAATCTTGCCAAGGCACTCTCCCACTGTGAGAAGGCTGGGACCAGCTTGCATTTCGGTGGGTGGTCCAGGCTTCTCTGCTGGGGGTCTGCTCTTGCTGCTGTCACATCAAGAGTTAGGGTTTGCTAGCCGCAGGTGGCACCACATTCCTCTAGTTCTCAAAGTCTGTAAAAGGTGTCTTAACACAACACTGAAAACATGTTGGAGACAGTGAGCTGTGTCAGCTGCCCTCTCAGATGCAATTCTTTTTCATTATCCCAGCTAGCAGAACTTGCCTGGAGAAACAGGGCTGCTTTATCATCCTCCCCAGCTTTTTCCCATGTGAGAGACGTCCAGGCACAGCAAACTGCTATCTCACCATCAAATACCCAGACCTTCCCTCCCCATCTCCCACTGTTTGCCACTTTGTGCATTACAATCCAAGTTTCCACGCTGAAGCTAATGCCATGCATGCCGAGTTAAAGAGCAAAACCTCTGGCCCTTATGAGAGAGTTCGCACCGTGAGGCTTGAGGTTTAAAGACAGAATTCCCATTCAAGCACTCCTCTGAACCAGGATGTATTGAAGCTCATGTCTAACAGTTATTCTAATTCAAGTGTTACGAAAACAGGGCAGATCCTTTCTCCCCTGTTTTCTAACTTTCTTCTCCTTCTTCCCACAGCCTGAGAAGTTTTACACAGCTCTAGTATTTCAGAGAGTGGCCTAGTTGCTCTGAAGTGAAAAGCCAGCTTGGGAGGCTATGGCTTGCTCAGGCTCATCTATCACATCTGCTCACAAACTCAGTGGTTATTAAAAATCAGAGCTGGTCAAATTACTGTTATATTTTGACCACATGGAGAATATTATTACCATCCTTCCCTTCAACCCCAGCCCCTCCTCATCAATCATTCATGAATCTGTCCTGATTCCTGAGAAGGGCTGGGCTCATGCTTTGTGCTAAACAGATTTTCTGCCTGTGGAGCCCAGCCTGTTCACCTTAGCTATACCCAAACACAGGAACAGCCTCTTGGTTTGAGCTGATGTGCCAGGACAAGCCTTGTGGTACATGGCCCATTACTCTCTCGCATGACCACGCATGGACAGCCATATGGGTGGAGAGGCTACTCCTGCCAGAGGCCTCTTGCACATGCTGGGATGGGAATGTATGTGATTTATTACACGATATGCATGCAGCTAACATCAGGAAAGAGTCACTGAGTGCACCATTATCCTCTGAGCTTCGCCTATTAATTCACCCTGTATGTGCAACAACATTGTAGTCAACTTGCGCCAGTGTGAATTGCAGGTGAAGAACGGGAGCATTTCTCTGAGGCTACAAGATCATGTCATCTACTTGCTTGCTGCTCTTTATGGGATGTGAATCAATGAAGCTGCAACAGGACATTTGACGTTGACTCTGGAGGGAGCCAAGATGAGGCCTTAAGTCACTAATAAGCCCATCAAATGGTCCCAACAAATTCTGCAGGGATGGTTATCAGCTCCTTCATCTATTCCAGTCTTTCCCCTTTTTCTTAACACAATCTTACTTGATTTGGAACTGCCTAATAACAATAATAATAAAATAAACCTTGCTTACAATCCATTGCAGGATTGGGACTATTTTCTCCATCTACTCACCATCACAGAAATTGCCTTTTAAATGGATAACAATGATTGTAAGGATCCAGGTATTACCTTGAAACCTCACATTTTGATACATCCAAGGTTGTTCTCTTAGATAAATAACAGTTATTACTGTAAAGTGATTTCCTCCCTTCTGTACTTCTGAAGACTTCCTGCAGGAGATGGCAAAGAAAATGGCTTCCATTAATACCACACTTAGTCCCTGTTGCTTTCATACTTTGACTCCCATCATTAATCTTCTAATATGTCTTTAAACAAACGTCATTTACTCCCCAACTCTCTGGCAGCTATTCTTCCCCGTCTTCTCCCCTCCCTACCCTTCTTCCCCTGACTCATCAGTGGGTGTTGTGCTCCTGCCAGTCAGGGAGAAGCATTCCAGCTCTTGTTCAAGCAGTTTGTTGGCAATTATAAGAAAAATAATCAGGAAACAATCAGGAAACACACATCAGAAGGAGCTGTGATGGGAGGATTTCTGTCCTCCCTGAATCGTTGCACTAAGGATCACAGGATGATTTTGCTGAAGAGGTTATTCTAAACTAATCTTAAGGTAGCAGTTACCTCAGCAGAGCTGGGTCCTTGTGCAGGCTCTTAGCACTGGCAAAATGTTGCCTCTGGCACAGAGCATCCTCTTTTGAGCACACTACAAATGCAACTGCCAGATGCCACTTTCATCTGATTTGATGACGATAAACAAGGCTGTTCTTTTCAGTACATAATCATGGGGCAACTGAGTCTGCACTGTCAACTGTTTGCACAGGACTCTCTGAAACAGCCTGTATCCCTGCCTGCAGTGCTCCAGGCAAGCCCCTCTGCTGCCATTTGTCAGCACTGAGAAGTGCTGTCACCTCCATTTCACAGGGAGCAGAGGCAGAAAATGGATACAGCCAAATTCTGCAGTGGCGTTTAGAAGCCAATCCTGCCCCTGACGGGGTAAAATCCCACCTATTCAAGGAGCTAGTCTCTGCAGGAGTTTTACCATAATGGGAGCCATGCACTTGAAGAGCCAAAAGGGTCTAAAGGACTTGCCTGTCATCTGGGAGAAGGAATTGAACACGCACCTTCTAAATCCCAGAAGGATCTAAGTCCCAGCACCTCCTGTCATGCCACAGCACCACATGATACACCGTGCACCAGCCAGCACAGCTCTGCTGGCATCACCAGGGTCCTGCTCACTCTGCCAAGCGTCCAGCCAACAAGGGGAGGACACGCTGACCTTCTATAGCAAAGGGCAAAAGAACTGTTTCCCAGACTAATTAAGCTACTTAAGGCTAATTACACGTTAGCCATAAGGCACATGGGCACAGGACCACAGTTCCAGGGAACGGTGCTGCATTCTGCTTACAAGCTTAGACTTGAAGATGCAGCACGCACAAAGCCATCCCCCTTTTCCCAGTAATTGGTTGTATGCAGATGCCTCCTCTGAGCTATTTTACTCCCTCCAAACTCAATACGCCTTTCACACAAAAGACTTGTCCATGTTTTCCATGTTCCTGATAAAACAGCTAATAAAGAACCTGGATAGAGCAAAACCAACAGGAGGTTAAGGCATTAACATGAGCTACGACATAGCTCCCATTTTAAGCAAGAGAAAGCATAGGATAAAAACATCAAATATTTCTCCCCAGAAAAGTGGCAAAAAGCTCCAGGAGAAGAGGTAAAGTGCTACAGACACCACTTATCCTGGGGATCACATCCTGCAGATGTTACACTACTACAAATCCTTAACAGAATGAAGCACACTAATGATCAGGACTATTACCCAGTGCTAAGTAATAGTCTGAGGTCATCTGGGAACAGTTTCTAATACAACTGGTTCTGACTACGTCAGTTCTGCAAGAGGTCACCTTTGGCTATTTTTTTAGGTAGATAACCCACAACCTTGTGGCCAAGTTTTCTCTTTTTTGTTGTAATTTTTGTTCATTAATTAGCAGAAGGTCATATAAAGAAAAAAATACTTGGATAGTGTTTTGGCATGAGAACCTCTGACAATGTCTTTTAGGCCAAACCTGGGGATTTTTGAAACACTGAAAAACATTCAGATTTTTAATGAAAAGAAGCCAAGAAAACAGCTTTTCCAAAGGCACAGAGAGGGCTCTCGTTACACTGGAAGTCTCTGAATGCATGTTTGCTTTGATGCTGCAGTATTTGCGCAGGACCTGGCTCATGACCAGAGTTGCAAGATGCTACTAAGTACAAAATAAAGGTTATTAATCACTTGGCCATGACTTTATTTTTCATATAACCAATATGTGTTTCTGTGTTTATGTATAAATCATGGAAAGACAACTTCTGTTTAAAATCAATAGACAAGCTAACAAGACTCCAGCCCTACCAGGAGCAGCAAAGTTCTGTCCCTTTGCTTATGAGAGCTTGAAAGCAGCTATCCCATCTCCCTTTCCTCTGGAGCAGGACTGTGCAAGTCCCAGACTGTGGACCTCTGACAGACATTACTTTTGCAACTACATCAACAGCAGAGCACGCAGCCCCTTATTGCTTTGCCTCAAACAGACATTAACATCCACCACGTACCTAGATTGAAAAGGTTGGCAATACCCCCGGCTCAACATTGAGAGCTTCAATTAAATCAATTAGCATCCCCGTACATGGCTAATATTGGAGACATAGGAGAGTTTTTATTATCCAAATAGAAAATCAGTTTGTGTGTCCAGATGGTCACTGGAGGCACTGTAATTACTATACTACCACTGTAACTCCACGTGTTTGGGCCCGTTTCAATGGCACCAGCCCTGTTTATCTGCTTGGAGGAGAGCCTGTGCCATCTGGGCCAGAGGAGGTTCATTGTCAGCCTGGCATCCATGAGATAAACACAGCTCCCCCACTCAACTGCCATTTATATTAATATTGACTCTTTTTCAGGGTGAGAGTGACAGTAACAGACTACTCAGTGAAAAGTAGTTTATAAGAAACCTCTTGGCACAGAAGGATTCCCCAAGGAGGTGCTGGACCAGGCTGTGCTGCACAACAGAGGTAGGCTCTGTGTTGCAGGGCCAGCTCCCCACACCTTGCTGCCCTCCTGGGACAAGATATGGAGGGGACCCTGGCCAAAACCCTAGCCCCAAATCCTCCCATCTTCTGCTCCCCATCATGAGCCTGTAAGTACTGAGAAGCCAGGAGGGTTTCAGGTACACACCACCGCCATCTCTGGTCTGTTCTGCAGGCAAGTTCAAAAACTAGTTGTTTTTCAAAGGCGTGAGGCATGAGGCAGGCTGCTGAGCTCCTGGCTGCCTGTCTGTAATACTATTCCCTAGAAAAGGGAGCAAGTGAATAGGAGCATCTAAGGAAGCTAAATTATGCTATGCTTCCTGTGCTACAAAGGTGCTTAACGACGGAGGTCCAGCCCCAGCCATCAAGTGAGCAGAACACATGCAGGACAGGCTCAGCCATAGCTTCTGAATGCACACCAGCTCCCCACCTCAGATTATAATGACAGGAAGGGAACGCTCACAGCCCGTTAAATCTCTAACTACTGTTAAAAACCTCCCATTAGTCTCCTCCTGTCATCTCCCTGTTCTCGCACACTTGATCTAGTCCAACCTGTGAGCAGCAGAGGTTTTCCCTCATTATGCATCTATGCATTACACACACATGGTTACGCAGAGGACAGTTACTGCAACACAGCTATTGAAACCAAAAGGAGTAACAACACAGACACGTTTATCTGTGTATGAATGAAAAATATTATGAAAGGAGCTTATTATTAGAAAGACACTGGGCCAAATCTTGCAAGACATGAAGCCCAGTGTGGTTCTGCTGGTAAGAGTCAAACAGGTTATAAAAGTGAGCCTGCAAAAATGGATGTATCATTCTCTCCTGACACGACATTTCCTCAATTAAGTTTTCTTATTGAGGTAACTCAGAGGCAGCACAGCAAGGTAGCAGACGAGAAAGATTGCCTGTGAGGGTAAGTGCAGGGTTTTCCTGTCTGGAGCTATATAAAGCAATTTATTGTTCCTTTTTCCTCTTGCATTCAGTGTTTCTGACGAGGTCAACAGAGAGGGAGCAGAGAAAGCCTGGATTCAGATTCAGCTTTCACACACGAGAGGCAAACAGTCAAATTGGAAAAACTATGGGAGCAGTAACTGAGAAATTATATATGTGCTTTCTCTCACCTCCAGCCCTTTCCCTTTATTTTGTTTAAAACTGTGACATTAACCTAGTTTTCAAGAAAAAGCATCAAGCAATTCTGCATTTTCCATCTCCATGCTCTGACGGTTTGCACCAATAAAGCAATCTTCCCAGCCACTGCCAGGGGTTTACCCACTCTCCATGAGATCAGGACATCTCCACGGCTCTCCCTTGGGAACAGGGGTTTCTGCAGTGCCCCAGGGTCCCACTATGGGTACAGCTGAGCAATGAGCCCAGGGATCAGAGTCTTTAGGAGATGAGCAAAAGCAGGGGCTGAAAATCAACCCAACTACTGCCAAGACAGTCTGCAGCCAGCAGGTATTTTTTGGTCCTTCATTGCTTTTCCTTTCTCATGTAGCATCAGCTGCCTGAGGTGGTTTTCTCAGTAGCTGGCCCAAAACCTGCCAGTTTTCCATTCACATATAGACCTCACAGAGCTTGCCCATCTCCGTGTTGCCTTTAGGCTATTGCAGTGGGCTTTCTTTAGAGACAATCCTGAAATCGCTCCAAAATTCCCTCCCATCCCCGCTCTTGGTGTTTCACATTAAATTAATCAACAGCAATAGAAATTTGAATCCCTGCCTTGAAGTTTCTGTACTCATCCACTCTTATGATTTTCCTTTCCCAAAAAGCTTATTTAACCTGATGGTCTTAATTCCTTCCACCCCAGGAGACAAAGTCAGATTTGCACAGCTCTGGCACAGATTTGCCAGGGCCCCAGTGGTCTGTTTGCCAGCAAACCCCACTGCTCTCCTGAGGAGAGGCTGGAGGATTCATAGCCTGTTCAGGATTTCACCTCTTTTCTCTGTGAGCTGGCCCTTCTCCGGCAGCTGAAGCACATTGACTCAGTATCAGGGTAAAGGCAGGGATATCCCTCTATTAAGACAGGCTTTGGAGGAGGTTTATCTCCTGCTGCAGTTAATCCACTGGCCACACAGAGCCTTTGGCTGGGTGCTGGGGGCTTCCTCTCCTCAGCAGTTTTCCTGGTAATAATCCTACATCCAGCGCTGGGTATGTGTTCAGGTGTTCCAGATGTTTGGTAAACCTTGGGGGATGGAACACAACCTGAACATAGACAATATGCAAACACCTTCAGAGGCTTTCCCTGGCCTGGTTTAGTTATCTTTTCTCCTCTCTCATTTCTGTGGCTGCTGCCAATTCTGTGCCCCCACCTCAGACCCAAGAGCAGGACCCCTTCCCTCCATTAGCAGGGACTGAAATCACTTCCCCACCAAGCAGAAGCAATGCGAGCAATTTCATTTCCTGTGCATCTTTAATTTTAGTCTTGAATATATATTGCTTACTTAAAGGTGAGGAAAAAAAGAAGAATCACGTCTTACAAAGCTTTAGCACAGCTTCAGCTCCGCACCAGGGACAGCAGTGGCTCTGGGGAGCAGACAGGGCAAAGACACAGCCACTATCAGCCAGTAACAACCTAGTTGGGTGTTCTGATTATAAGAGGGCAAAAAACCTTCATGATGGTGGTAAATAGACTTTGCTCCCATATAGGATAATGCACCAAGCTGGATGGTGGTTATAGGCATGAAAATCTATCCACAGAGAAGGCAGCAGGCACAGCAGAGTGCTATTAGCTGCCACTACAGCTCTGCTCCCCCTGAGCAGAGACTTGGGCAGCCTCTCAGCCTCCCACACAACCCAGCATCCAGAACAATACTTGCAATACTGGAGTCAACAAGGTTAATTTAAAAAAGAAATAAAAAAAGAAACAACACTCCATTGTTTGCTCCTCATGTAATCATAGTAAAGAGATCTATATAACAGAAAACACGAGAAGCAGAAATATAGATTTGTTATTACTATCATTTGCTGCAGGGGCAAGGGAAGACTAGAAATGCACCTTCTCTCAAATACAGCCAAACAAAGATTCATTCTTTATTGATTTCCAGAGCAGGACTACAACTGACAAATGTAATTAGCCAAACAATGATGAAATTAAAATACTTTTCCTTATAAGTGCAGTTAGAGACTGCTCTGCACTTGATCTGGACCAGATCTCCGCCTCTGAATCCCAACCAGCCAAAGCATGGTGCTGACCCTAGGACTTCACTAGGGAAGTGGTCTCAGGCTTACGCACACATTAGGACTTACGTGGGGCTAACAGCTAGAGGTGCAGTCACTAGAGGATTAATGCTGCCCTTATCCTCACACCCACTCTTGACACCACTGAAATCTCTTTCTCACTGTCAAAAGCCACCCTGGCTTCCATTACAAATAACTCTTGAAAGCAGAGATGATGGGGAGGCCAGGCAGTGAATTTAAACTGATGCTTTTTTCTTAAGGTCACCCCTCTTTTAACAAATGCATGACCTTCATCCTAAGTCATCTCTTGCACTGAACCTGGACCAGCTGCTTATGCGTCCTCTAGTTTCCACTGGAGGCAGACCAAAATGCAGAAACTCTGGAGCAAAACTTGACTCTCACTCAACATCAATCAAACCATGCTTTTATGCAGGAACCTCCTGTACAAAAGAACACTCCAAACAAGGAAATTATTTGCCATTTAGAAGAACTCCATTGCAACAGGTCTGCCAATGGTCTAACCATAAAAAAATAGGAGTTCAATGTGCACCTTAGAGTTGGGTTAAAAGAAATATTAAAAAGCAAAAAGGTGCTGGGGAAATGCAGTCCCCTGAGGTGCTGCAGAAGCATGGTACCACTGACCAAACTGCTCAGAAGGATGCAGACAGGCCTTCTGTCTACCTGTGTGACAGGAGTTTTGGGCAGCTCACCAGTGATGAGCAGCAGGAGGCTGGATGTTCTGATAGCTTGCCTTACCCTCAGACAGGGCAAACCTCCAGCACAAACCAGAGCATCCCCCTGCATCACTGCCAGCCAAGCTAGAGGGCTAGCCCAGGCATCAGCGTGATGTCCCCACAGTGTCACCTCCCTGTGTCCCATGCCATGGCACTGCCAGGGCAAGGCAGCAGGACTGGTACAACCCTGAAGGTGATGCTTTGGAACAGGAGATCAGGAAGCATCAGTACAGGCTTGGCTGTACCCCACACCAGAGCCATTGCTCCTTGACTGCATGCCACATTTTTAATTTCCTCTGCTTTTGCTGCTGGATAGCGTTTGACTGCTCCTCCATATGCTCTGGCACAGTAACAGCCCGTTTGCGGGCAGCTTTCTGATAGTGCTCACTGCTCCCTGACCTGCTGCAAAGCAGAGAGGGAAGGATGACTGAGGCTTCCAGCTCTCCATTTCACTGATGTCCTCATTGAAAACCTGCTCCTCCATCTCCCCCACCAAGCATGGCACAGTCAGCCCAGCAAGCATCAGGGCAAGAGGGGCTCGGCAGCAGTGACCCTTCCTCTTGGCATCACCAAGTGAATGAAGCCGCTTCACAGATGACAACACTTAGCCCTGCCTCTAGGTCCCCTCCTCCTCCACACCTCCCCTGCTGCCTCTCAGAACAGCTGCAGCAGCTCTTTGCACCCTACAGGAACTAGACAGTGACCTGAGACACTGAGTGACAGCAACTTGATTTGGGCACACAACTGTGGGGCACAGGATGAGCATGAGGACTTGTCCTGGCTGCTTCAAGGACAGAGGCATCACTGCCATTTCCCCCATGCTCTGGAAGCCAGATGCATTGAGCAGGCTGTTTACCAACAGCTCCAAGCATGCAGGGATGCAGCTCAGCCTGGAATGGCAGAGGGGACAGTGACCTCCCAGTGGCTACAGACAAGTTGTTTCAGCTGCATGGAGAAGGAACAGTGGAAGAAGCAAAAGCATCAGAATTGCTACAGATCTGACAACCACAGCATCCCTCCTGCACACCCCCCTCCTCAGCCAGGGTCAATATAGTTATTAAAACCTTTTCCTGTTTTGTTTCCAGCTCTTTTTACACAAACTTTACGATCCCCTCAGCAAATCTCTGCACCAGGTTATATTTTGCAATAACCAAGAGAAATGGTATTGCTATAATTCAGACTCCAGGCATGGCTATCGTTAACGTTCTTGTTTTCACTGGAAGCTTGTAACATTCACACAATGATTTTTAACAAGCCCGTTCTGATGGCTGATGGAGTCTTCTTGACTCTTATCCCTGAGAGGAAAAGGGGAGAACGACAGGTTTTTCTAGCTCAGCTTTCTCCTTGTTCCGTTGCCTCAATTATATGTGGATTGATCACAAAAGAGTTTCTGGTCTCTTGAATCTAATTTTTTCATCAATTTCCTCAGCTTACACATTTTCACTCTGGACTACTACTTTCTCCTTTGAGTCTTCCGTGCCATAAAAAAAACCTCTGTGCATTTTCTGTGCTCAAATGCATTGCTCAGTGGCATCACTGGCAGGCTTGCAGGAGGAAAAAGAGAGAGGGAGCACAGAAGCCAGAGTAGCTGTCCCACTACATTCCTAAGGCAGAGCAGAGCAGAGCCCACCCCAGCCTTTGCAGCTCCTGGGCACCCCAGCCACAGCTCAGGTGGACATGATGTAGGGAGGCATCAATAGCTGAGCTCCAATAGAAAAGTCTGGGAAGATTAAGCTCCTAGAAAGGTCAACTAAAGCACAAATAACTTTAGCCAGCTAACACCGAGTACACAGAAAGGTGATACCAGAGCTCTCAAGGGAGCCTGGAAATGTCAAAGACTTCTTCAGCTCTGTGGGCAGAGGGGTCTGTCCCTGTAACTCTGTTGTAATGGCCAGAGTCAAAATGAGTAGCTTGAGCCATGAGTTGGCACGAACCCAATACCTCACCTGACTCTAACTGGGTTGGTTTATTTTGGTGCCTCACAGTTTGACGTTAAAAACTTCTGTTTCCCTTCCTGCTTGGATTTGTGCAGCACCTACCAGTAAATGGGGCTAATCGCATGTTACCACAGTGGCTATAAAGAGCAGCAATTTACCAACAGATTCAAACAAGGGTGAAATGAACTTATAAAAATCCATCGTTAAACCAGTACAACATCTGTTGCCTATGCAGGATCTTGGCTCAAATACACTTCCAAGAGATTCACAGCCCTCTCCCTCTGACTCCACACTGCTGAACTCCCATCCCAATGTTCACAATAGCTCCATCTATCTCCCAGCCATGCCACCAAAAGCCATCTTGGAACAAATAATGATAGCAAGTCTTGGTGCACTGAAAGTGAGCATTAACCGAACACTTTGCTCCATATATTGCTTCCCCTTTTAAGCTGTCTCATTGAAGAAAAGACAGTAAGTTTCACATTGTGCTGGAGGTGGTGGTTATGTGTCTCTCGGGAGGGGAGGCACATATGCTACACAGGCGACCTCTGGATGTTTCTGCCAGCATCACAGGGAGCAAGGGGGAAAATGAGTCAGGTATTTAACTGCAGCCTGTTTGTACCCTTCATTCTCCACCACCCCCCAAAATATCCTTCAGGATTTCTTCAAGAAACTGCTCCAGCAATCTCAATTACCTTTAAACTGCCACTGCCATAAATCATGTTAAGACAAACTCCATTCAAGTGTTCTAACCAGAAAAGATGAGAGGGGGCTTGTACAATCGCCAATTATCACAGAAGAGTGAATTAATAACATAAATAGAAGTGACAAGGGCCATTCTCTAAGTGTGCCATCCAATTCTGTAAAGCACTCTTCTGTCTTCATCAGTTATAAAGTGAGGCTCCATGAGCTATAATGGCACGCATGGAAACAAGCAGGGGGCAAGAAGAGCTCACGCAGAAAGGATGGTCAGACAATTGCTGCACAACCAGGGCCACAGCAGTGCATGAAGCTGGGGAACTTTCTGTCTCCCGGCTTTGAGTTACCATCACCTAACACAACCAAGCTTTGTCGCAATGGCCAAAGCTGTCCTCAGCAAGGCCCGAGCATGCAGAGTGACTCAATTTCATAGCAGCTACTAGCTCCATCAAACAGAAGATGAAGTGTTGCTTTACTGAGCTAATTACTGAAGCTCTTCTAAAAAGGCTAGACACACAGGGTAAGATTCATCAATGTGAATTACCAACCATGTGTAAAAAAGGGCTAGAAAGTACACTTCATATTCTGTGAAAATACTAAGGTCAATAAATACAGGCTTTGAAGACAGTCTATTATGACAGGGTTCTTCAGATTACTTTTAAGCATAGTTTGATTAGCAAAGTATTTATTATACACTTACTGTATAGACTACCCAGGTAGGTAACTAGTACCATTGATCTATTCTCCAGGAGGGTGTAGAAATTTTACCAGGGCTTTAGCATGTGGTGGCATCCAGCTGAGCAGTGTAAGGACTGTGTATATAAGGACTGATTAAATCTTGAACCAAGAAGCTCCATATCTTCTCTTCACCATCTGTTAATGTTTGAAAAGGTCTGAACAAACACCACCTTCATATATTGAGCCTGGCCATGCTAAAAATCCAACAATTCAAGTATGCATTTGTCCCTATGGTATTAAAAAATGAAACTTAATATGATTCCCATACAAGGTGAGCAAATCTTGAAACAAAGATTTATTTGCCTGATTTTTTTTTCTTAATATTAAACCCTGAGATTCCCAATCCGATTTTCCTTGCTGCTGCATACATTATTAAGAGGGGATTTTAAACCCCACTGGTCAGCTTTTGGATGGCAGAGCTGTGCTCTTTTTATTGCTCTTTCCATTCTGCAGCCCTTGTTTGGGTCTTGTTTTCTTGTACATTAGTTATTATTGTTGCTCTGTGTGCCAATAGCTGGTCAGCTCCATGGTTCTGCTTCACTGGAGTTTCTCAAGTCCCCTGGTGAGATGATCACATCATTGCCCAGGTGTTTTCCCCACAATTAGTGCTTCATCATCCTACTTTACAGGAGGAGGTGGAACTCTCCCTCTAACCTTGCGTTCTTCAACAACAAGTTTCTAGACCTGCTTGTTCAGAGAAGCATCTTAAGCATTTTACAGATGGGCAGGTTCATGCACATCTGATATCCTTACATATTCCAGGTCCCATTGGTCCTCCCTAAATGGGGTGCAGCCAAAAGTGCACCCAAAACCATACAAAATGCCAAAACACAGTTGCTTTGAGTGTGATGTATCAGCCAGCAACAGCCTCTCATGTTCCCACCCCTTGGGAAGAAGAATTCACTATAAATTACAGTAGAAAAGTTGACATGACACGTTATAAATGATTGCACTTTGAATTCAGTCAATAATACTTTGCATTACTCAATATGGGTTTACAGTCATTTCTCATCTAAAAGCTGTTTAATCCAAGTAGTAAACACAATGCTTGTTGCTGATTCTCAGTTTGCACTGGAAATATTTAGTGTTTTTCCTATATGCCCAGCTCCTGGAATTGTGATGACCATCCAACCCACACAGTTTATATTATCACAAAAGACTTAGACATTCCCACCATTAAACACTAAGTTTTAAACATACAAATCCCTGTCAGATTTGTGAACTACCACAAATATTTATTGGTCATAGATACCCCACAGAGAGACTTGAACAGCTACAGCTCCACCAACGCAGCATTTCTCAGCACCAGCTGAAACCAACCCACGGCAGGTCTCATCCTACCAAAGTATCCCTGCCATCTCCAACAGCACTGAGCTGTCCTGCCCCATCCTGATGCAGTGGGGGCAGGATTGAGAGGGTCCTGGCTGGGTAGTTTATAATCTTGGTAAGCTACAAGGCTAAAAATACCTGTCTGATTTCTGAAGGTCAGTTTTCAGCTACGTAGGAACTTGTAGAACAAACTCCTGAATAGAGCAGATGCGCTGAAGCAGAATGAGAAAACATGATGTGCAGATGGCAGCCTCTGGGGAAGCTCAGACCGAGTAAGAGCATCAGTGTTGGGTTAAAGACCTTACCACGTTGCAGCAGGGGCCTGATTGTAGGTAGGAAGGTTTTTTCTGCAGGGCAGAGCTGGGCAAGTACTCAGGAACTCTAAAGACAGGTAGAAACCCAGGGATTTAAATGCAGTACCAGCCTTTGGCCCATGTTCCCAAGCTGGCTGTAACATGAGTCTGCCAGAGTTAACACTGATGCCCTCAGAATGAACAGTTTATAACTTGCTCTTGTTTATCTGTGTCTCTATTGCTGCTATTAATATTTAATGTCTCTGGAGTAAAGGTTCCTCTCCAGCATAACAAGCCCTGCTGCAGTATTCATCAGAGCACCAGCAGCCCAGAGCTCAGCTCCACACTCATGGGTTCCCATGACACACTCCTAACCTGTGGGCTGACAAAGACAGAGGGGAACTGGCATCCTGCCGGCTCCTCTGCACTGGAAATGCTGTCCTTCCCGCTGCGGGCAGAGAGGGACAGAGGGTGCAAACAGAATGTGCCTTGAATGGAAATGATCATCTGCTTCCCCTCTCGTCCTGCCAGCTTCTGCATACCCAAGGTACCCCCTGAGCTCCCGGTACCAGGCACCCAATGGCTCTGATCTTTGCGTGGCTGGGAGGAGAGTCCCAACACAAGCCTGAGGCACAGCTGGGACCTGAACCTGTGGGTCCACTTCCAGACCTTTGACTTGAACATCAAACTGCTTTCCTGATCCTGTCCAGAGGAGTCTGGGTAGACATGATGAAGAAAAGGGTGACCCCTCCCATATCCTAGAAGCCACAAGCAGCTCCAGAGACCATTATAAAAGCTCCAAACAGCAGCTTATTAGAACATAGCTTGCCTTTGCTCTACTCCCATTAATGAACCCAGTCTTCTGCACCCATCCACATGCCTACTGGGTAAAAACACCATTCACACACCTAATGGGTAAAAACACCATTCACACACCTAATGGGTAAAGCCCTTGAAGAACATCAAAAGCTGATGTTTGATGGCATCCCATTTGCCCTGGTCTTAATTATCTTGAGGGTCACTAACTCAAATAACAAGAGCTCTGCACTTTGATTTAACCAAGTGGAAAACGTACTGCTGAAGAAAAGAGAAGAAAGATCATGAGATGGATAGAGAGAAATAGGATAATTAGTTTACACAAACAGGCTCTTCTGACAGCCTCAAGTCCCAGTTACGGACTGCAATGAAGTCAGCCCATCACAAAGAGATTCTACCTTGCCCTGGCTACCCAGCATCTGCGAAGGAAATGAACTAATCCCTGCTCACATAGAAGCATCCACTGCTCAGGAAAGCTGTGGCTACTACCACCACACACAGAGCAAACTCCAGACAATCTTGCAGAAGCAGTCTCGCACCAGCAGTTACACCAGAGATTGTCCAAGGAGTGAATTCCTTAATGTTTGTAACAGCACAAAAAGGGGGACTGAAATGGGATTACATCTGCAGGGACATTGAAGGTCCCTGTTAGCTCTGCAGGGCACAGTTTGATGGCCAGGGCTGGTTGTCGCAAGCAGCCTCAGTGAGGTGGCACTTGTTCTCTTTGTTCTATGGAATAAGGAGTTTCAGTCCAGCCCTTCCTGTTGGCATTCAATTAAGTGAAATGCAGCTTGAAAAAGTATTTTCTTTCCTTAAAGTACATAAACCAACATCCTTCCCCCCCCCTCTTTATTTCAATTACAGCTGCTAAATCTTGGCCCTGAAGTTCAGGGCCAATTTCTCTTTTATTTACTGAAAGCTTACTCTAAATCTTTTCATACCAGAAATGCCAGCCCTCCAAACAATTATCCTGGCTGCAGCATTAGTCATTTGCTACATTTTCCGTCAGCCTTACTCATTCGATGGCGTATCATCTTTGCTATAATGGGATCTGGGCCATCCCTTTTGTCTCCTATCCTCCTTGGTGCTTTTCTATCCACACCCTCCCGGATTTCATCTCCTGGCCAGGAGGCATCAGACATTACATTTCTTCTTCCCGACCACCAGGAAAAATCAATTTGTGCATGGCTCCAGTGCTGGTCTCCTGGAGATACCAGGGGATTAATAGCATAAACACCAATCTACTTTGTGGCTTCTTGCAGAAGACCAACAGCGCAAAGGAATTTTTAAGGCTGGAAATCTTTTAATTAACATCCCAGGGACAGTGGGAAGTCCCTGTGAATCATTTAATAACCAACAGCAAGATTAGAGCCAGGAGGCAAAGAAACCAGACTGGAGCTGAGCATCAGCTTTGAGCTCCCTCCCTAGCAGAGACAAGGCAGGTACACGTGGCACCAAAGGGGCAAGTTCTGGATCTCTCTCACTGGCAAGGAGACCACTTGCACTAGAGGTGCATCTTTGCAACTCAGACTCCTTGTTCCATGGTGGTCAAGGGCTGGCGTTAACCCAGGACATAGCCCCTATCTCCCCAAAACCTGAAACCTCAAAGATAGGAACATCAGATACTTGTCCTGCACATGACACCATGGCAGGAGTTTTCACCAAAACTAAGATTATGTGACTTGGGATACCCTGTATGCACGAGCCTGCAGCTAGAACCTCCTTCACTAGTGGACTCGCTCTCCTTAAGGAGCTCAAAGACCACTAGAGCACTACACAACTTACTCTTCCACAGCTGGAATTTCAGGCTATACCTGGGGTCACAGGGGCCACTGTGTAGAAGATGCCTGCACATAACTGAGGTCTCAGCTCAAGTCTAGGTTTTACAAACACGCCCTGCTATAAACAACATGTCCAAGCATTTTTATCCAAGGTTGGTTTTCCCTCCCTCATGAAATTCTTTGGTAGAAAACAAGACTAAAACTGGAGTTTTCCATTTTTTGCTGTGCCAGAAAAAATATAAACTAGTGCTCTCTTTCTGCATACATATGTTTGATGTCAAAAAGACAGAGCAGGTCATTCTTTAAAAAGGCATTTCAAATACCAGTACTCCCTGTCATCTTAGTTTTCCATCAGAAAATGACAGTCTCCCACTTGAAAACAAGATCTAATGAAACCACATTTATCCCCATCTTGCAGTAATCACATTAGACATTTCTACCAATTTAACTTTATTGGTTTCTTAGCTGTCTGAAAAAACACATACAGACCAACCCTACGTGTTTCACTACATAGAAACAGCCACCTGCAGTAGCCTTTCGAAAACAGCATCCGGTGGTCAATAAAGAGCCTTCTGTTTGGTTTCAGACTTCCTGCTAAGAACTCATTTTCTTTAAGAGATTTGTGCAGCTTTTGAACGCATCAGATTTCATTTAAGCCAAAATTTGCAACATGTGCTCGGCCATTAGAGGCACAACTGATGGTATTCTTAGGCTTATCAGAATATGAGTGCTTACCCCTAGGAGAGCTTGGCTACTAACATGTATGAGACTGTTGTTGTAAACTGCTGCCTAGGCACCTAAATGATGTGCACACTCACCCCAACAGAGAAGGAGAGGCAGGAACGTGGGCGCATCTAGGGCAGAGCCTATTACAATACCGGGTTTTCAGTTTTACAGCATTTTTTCATCCCAAAATGCTGGTTTTCAGTAGCACATCAGCTGAATACAATTAACCTTTGCAAGATCCCACTGTTTACTACAACCACAAGCCAATCGTGTTCCTCAGGTCACCTCAGAGATTTCCCTGGAGAAGTAATAGGTGTCTCCCAGAGAAAGCTGGCCTTATTCCAGGTACTGCCAATTTAGAAAAGAGAACAGCAGTAGTGGCCAATTTATTTTCTGCCTGGGTGAAAACCTGAGCCAGACCCTGTTGAATTGCTGTGCCTTTTCCCTATGGCTGATGTCTGTGCTAGAAGGTGTGTGTGCAGACAGGACCCATGTTGGGGGTGGCATCTGTAAGCGGACATGAAACAATCCACTGTAGGGGGGTAAACTTTCCTCCGTGCTTGAAGCTCCTGTCTTATCCCTCTAGCATTGAAGCCACAGAGAACATTTTCCATCCTTGAGAAAACCAGCAGATTTGTCATCTCCTAAGAAAAAATGGTTCTCTTTTCTCCACAAGCAAGCCTCTAACAAAGTCTATTTTCAAAAGCAATTCAGTGCTGGTGGAAAGGCACCAAAGTGGCAACCCTAGGCATGGAAGCGTTACTTAGATGCCCAGACCTGCAAGCTCTTCCCAGTGTACAGCTCTCTTTCAGCCCATGCTGCATCCACACACACAAACTGTTCAGTCAATTCCATCTCTGCTGTACCACGATGCACCAAGACAACTGTAAAAGCAGATGCTGGGAGGGTCAGAGGCAATGGCTGCACAGTTACGGCCCCTCTTCCAGTGTGGTCCCCTCAAGTGCACGGCCTCATCTCCTGCAGATGGGATGCCATCATCCTCTCTGTCTGCTGATTGGAAGTGGCAGTGACCCAGAGCTGCTGTGTATCTGCTGCTCAGGCATGAACCCTGGAGTCCTGCCACTCTCACATCCTCACTGTGTCCCCGGAGCCTCCTACCACCCACAGCCAGCTCCCCTTGGAGATCATTATCCTTCTTCCCCCAAAAAGCCTCTCCAGTGTTGCCTGCAAACACAGGTTACCAAAATAAACACAAGAGCAAGCTGAAAGAGAGAAGCAGACCACGATGTTCCCCTGCACACTGCTGTTCGTGGGCTGTTGAAGACTGCGGAACCAGCGAGAGACATGCTGCCTCTACAGCTGGAGATGGTACATCCTATTTTCTGTTGGCTTGGCTATTAAGAACATCAACTCCTACCTCCACAAACATATTAACCAAAATGTACACATATAGATATCTCCTGCTCTTGCTAGGGTGTTAGAGTGCATGCAATACTGCACAGCGGGCAGAAGCTAGGAGGGGAAGTACATCTAATTAGCCAGAACATGGATTGGAAAGCTCCAAGTGGCGGTGTTTTCATACCACCAAATTAGACTCATCAGGTTACCCGCTATGGGCAGGATGATTTTTTTAAGTGCTCCTTTGAGGCAGATAAAAGGTAACAGAAATTATTTCAGCATAGCGCTTCAGGCTGTGTGGCTACAAGAAGCTTTTTTCTCCTTTGAACCTGAGTCAAGATAGAAAGCAGGCTTCAAAACCCCTCTCTGCCTCCCCAAAGCCTCAGGGTCATGGCAGGGCTCAGCAGACTCCCACCTTTATAGGGCTGGTCCCTGTCCATGATAGCTACAATGGGTCTCACTGGCCCTTCTGAATGGGAATTCTGGCTCAGGTCAGCTCACTTCCCAGTCAGCAATGACACAAACCAGAGATTGTCAATAGGAGTCTCATCACCCAGACAGACTAAAAGATGCTTAGACAGGTTTAAGGAAGCTAACCAGTTTTGTCTATCTGCTGAGGCCAGCACTAGATCTTTAATTCTGCTTCCTGAACTCAAGAGAGAAACATCCTTGGGGATCATCAGGAAATGAGGACAACTCTTTTCTTACTCTCAGCTCTGCTTTTCATGGAAAAGCAGTTCAGTGAGAACTGTGCTGTTGGCAGTATATCAATCTTAGCTCTTCAACTGGAACACATCAAAACACGAGTGTGCTGCTGTAGGACAGACCCTAAAGTCACAGTCCTCTTCTTTCTACTCTGCAAAAAGCCAAGCAGAAGACAAACAGTATTCCTCCAAATCCATGAGCTGAGCCGTACTGTCAAACTCATCTCCTACTCAGCTGAACTCCCTGAAGCACAGAATAGCCAAAGTTCAGAGCAGCAAAAACGCAGATATCAGAAATAATAAAATCAGGGGGAGGTACTGAAACAAGAAAAAGACCACCAGCACAACAATGCATAAAACCAGCATCATGCAATAAAGATTTGGAAAGCAAGAGACTCCAACGTATGCCACACAGCCCACATTATGTGGAGAGTGTCTGGTCCCAATTTCTAGTCAAATCCACCTAATCCCATTTTTTGTCTGCACACTCCTAGCAGAGAAACAGACTCTGAAAATAGGTAGCTTGTTTTGCAACATTAAATATCTCAATTTGCCATTAATAAGAAGGTGCTGGCATTAATTAGAGGACAAAGCTATTAGACACAATTTGTTTATTCAAATCAGTGACAAGTCTGTGTCAAAACACCAGCCCTGATCTCAGAAGAGTTTTTGATGCAGAATGATTGATTGAGCCGCCCACAGTCCTCTGTTGCCTTCGACAGACATTGGACTGGGTTGCTCAAGAAGCAATCTCAGCTTCCCAAGGCCCATCTGCTGGTCCCCAGCCATGTGGCTATCCTCCAACTGCTCCATGGCTGAGCCTGGTCACCGTGTACCTGGTTTAAAGGAGCACCAGCCTCAATTACAGCCTGCTGCACCCTCCTACCACCAGTAACACACACCAAAAGGCAGGAATAAGGCTTCTCCGTGGACCTATCCCACCTGATACAGCTTTTAGGTCCTGAGAGTTAAGCAGGCAGTTAAACAAAAAGCCGTCCGAGATGTTTCATCTCACTAGGGCCCCTTTGATCCCCATAGGGTTTCTGTAAGATCTGCACTGGGTGTACCCATGCTAGTCAGACATGAATCCAGCCTCCAGCCTGCTACAAAAGCAAGTGAACACTTAACTCACTGTATGGCTAAAGTATCCCGAGCTATTTCAAAAGGATTTTTGTAAGGGCCTCCACTGCTCCTTTTCTATATCCATTTATGAAAGCTTCATGCACACATCACTGCACAGCAATACAGTGTCACGCTCCCGGCTCCCAGGGTTAATTGGCCCTTAGCATCTCCGGGGCCACTTCCTCCTTTAATAGCCAATTAGACCTTATTAGCTGCATTGTCATTTACATCCAAGGCTCCCAGCAGCAGTCCGGAAGCTACAAATTCCCCTCAGTAGCCCTTCTCACAAGGCTGCATTGCCTTTTACGTAGCAAGCTGACCCTTCTGCATAGCTTGTGGCCTCTTTGCTCCTCCAATACACCTTCTAGCCAGCAGCTCACTAGTGTGCTCATGTGGGGAGTCACCTGCAAAGAGCCCAGATGGAAGACCCAAGGAAGGTCTGACCTATCTGGAAGAGACCAGTCTGTTCAGGGTGTCTTCTATTGCACCTCAGCAAAATGGCACACTAACATATTAAGCAGACTGCTGTTTGCTCATACCCATCTGACAGAACATGTTGACATATTGAAGCATGGATCAATCGAAAGAGAGCTAGATAACGGTGATTTATTTTACACGTGTAATGAAGTTGTTGAGTCTCTGATTCAGCCATAGGAAGTGTTCATTTTATTGACCTGAAGGGCAAGAGGACTGAGATGTTCTGCAAACATCATTTGCTAATGAGAGATGGCCTGGTTCCTTCCTCATTAGCTCTCCGCCTTTCTCTCCTCTGCTTTGTGCAGCCACAGACAGCAGCTTGACCTGTTTTACCCTGACACACTAGTCACACACACTCTAGATTGGAGAAGTGAAGGCTGAGTGGAGACCTCATAGCAGCCTTCCAGTATCTGAAGGGGACCTACAAGGATGCTGGAGAGGGACTCTTCAGCAGAGACTATAGCAATAGGACAAGGGGTGATGGGTTCAAACTGAAACAGGGGAAGTTCAGGTTAGATATAAGAAGAAGTTAGTCCCTGTGAGGGTGGCGAGCCCCTGGAACAGGTTGCCCAGAGAAGCTATCAATGCTCCATCCCTGGCAGCGTTCAATGCCAGGTTGGATGGAGCCACCCATGGTAAGGGGTTGGAACTAGATGATCTTAAGGTCCTTTCCAATCCAAACCATTCTATGATTCTATGATTCACATGCTTCTTTTGCCACAGAAGGTTTCCTAATCCACCCGCAGCAGATCTCCTTCTCTGGACTAGATGGACTTGCCTCGCTGCACAAGCCTGATGCAAAATCCTTCTTTGGAAAGGTGGCACTATGCAAGCATCAGTTGTTTCCCCCTGCCCCACGTTTTGTTCCTTTAAGCACATTAGTAGTCTCTCAGATCCACCTCATTTCAACAAGGCCAGAGACAGGCATTATCCAGGATTTTTGCATGATGATGTATGAGAGACAGAACAAGAAAAGGACTTGCAGTAAGGAAAGATTCAAAGGCATATCACAGATAAGATTAGGCCAGGATATAAATCCTCCTAATGGAGTCTCAATGAGGTTGTGCTCATAGCTCTGTGTATATACGGAGAGATAAAGCAAGACTCCCAAAACTATAAAACCAAAGATGTTTAAATTAGAAGAGATCCAAGGGAGGCTAATAAAATGCTGGAAAAAATTATGGATCAACATCTACACAGAGGTTGAAGGAACACAACATGATTTTCCGTGAAAAGTGGCAACTAAAACTGATGCATGGAGAGGGTAGGAGAGATTGGGAGAGGAAGATAACTCCACCATAAAGTGCAAGAGAGAATCACTTATTGATGAAGCAGATATTTAAAGATGGCATTAAAAAGAAAAAATGAATGTACAGCTGTGGAAATGGGAGAAGGATGTTTTGTTTCATGTAAGATAAAACAAACCTAGGTTTAGACTAATTCTGCTTCCACAGAACTAGGGAATAATTTCCAGCAGCAGTTTCCAGTGCTTGGCTTGTGCAAATACCTCCTTCAGCTTCACAGATCAGTCTGCAACAGCCCACATGACTTCCACACCTTTCAGTCTTGATGGACAGTACACTAGACCGGGTCTTGGGAGATAGAGGTGTTAATTTGAGAGCTTGCTACAGGCAATTCTTTCCATTTTCTCTGTGCCTCTGCTTCAGATCTAGATCGCAAGAACAAATGTTACTGTCAAACGCAAAGTCCATCCAATAATTCCTACTAATAGCCTCCCAGCCTTCAGCTACTCTCAGGTTAGGAAACTCCTAAAACTGATGTTGTTTATATATTTAATAACTCTTAAGTGCCTCTCTCTGCCCTGTGCTTGCCCAGTTTCCCTTAAATCTATGAAAACTTTCTGTACTCACAACATCCTTTGAGCTCAACATATCAATCACCCATTGCTCAAAACCAACATCCTGCTGTTTGTTCTCAACTTGGCTCCTATGAGCATTCTCTGATTTTCCTACCAGGAGAGTCACAAAGCAACTGGTCCTCTCCACCTTCTCCATTCTGCTCATTATTTGCCTTTCTGCAAACTCTCTAATACAGACTCTGCCTTTCGCTATAAGTAACGCTGTACACCAACCCTGGGCATCACCCCAAGCCAAACCAAGTTACCTGTGTGCACTTGCATAGCTGTCCCATGCAGACACATGCTCCTCTGTACACCCAGGGCTCACAGAGGCTGCTTCAGGCACAAGCTCCCTTCTGCAACATAGCTGAATCCAGCCCTGCCTGAAATCTGCAGGCCCTAATAGAAGCTGATGAATTGTTTTCTGCTCTCATGCTTGACTTTGTATTGGGTTATCTATATGGAAACATAATTTGTTTGCTGATATCAAAATGCTGCCACTCACCTGAGGGATTAACACCGTGACAAAATCATTAGGAATGTGATGGAGCACCGGAAGCCTTTTGAGTTTGTGGAAAATTCATTCTTCAGGCTAATGAATGTCTTTTTCTAAACAATGGCAACAACACTCCTGTTTCTCAGTTCTCACTAGGCCAGCAAGAAACATACACACACTTGAGGGATTGATATACTCCTAGGTCAGCTAAAGGAACAAGCAATGCTTGAGGCTCATGAGAGGCATAGAAGTCCAGCAGCAATGCCACAGTACAGGATTCCCCTTCAAACACTCATGTGGAATGGGGAACAAATCCCACCACTTTGTCTTAGCCCCACTTCCATGGGGAATGGGTCCCACCCAGTGATAGGTGGGACACGCAACCCAGTGACGATGAGTTGCATCTCAACTCCACTGCCATGGGAAGCCCCTGGATAAGCAGCGCCGGGTGCTGAGCCTTTCCATGACACTCTCTTCCACCTCTTCCTCTCGTTCACTCATCCTGTTTCCCCCAGGCACTCTTCACAAGAGACAAAACACTCCTCTTGTAACTCTCCCCACAGCTCCCAGGGAGCTGCTACTCCTTCATGACTATGAACTGG
Organism: Nestor notabilis; assembly: GCF_000696875.1. Taxonomy (NCBI): domain Eukaryota; kingdom Metazoa; phylum Chordata; class Aves; order Psittaciformes; family Psittacidae; genus Nestor; species Nestor notabilis. The sequence continues at coordinate 78,685 of NW_009912510.1, read as the reverse complement.
CAATGAGTCACTGTCACTCCTGGGGAAGGGAGGGAAAAGCCACCTTCGTTTTGCTGATTCACTGCCAAAACTGCCACGTAAGGCAGATTGTCTGCTCCACACTCAAACTTCCACGGCATGCTGGAGAGGGTTTTCTATTGCCCTGCTACCAAGGTGACACGATCAAGTTTTTTCTCCATACACTGCTCTAAGCAACAGTCAAATTTGCATTTCAATTTGGATCCATTCTTATGGTTCAAATGAACGACTCAAATACCCCCTCGCATGTGGTTAAGCAGCACGTTCTCTCGCTCTACTGATATACACACGTATATATTTTTAGCCTTGATCCCCACATTAGAGAAAAGTCACCCTTGTAAAAGAGCGGGTTTATTGCCAAGTGATATTAGCACAATGGAGAAAATCACTCCTAATTCTTATAAATTATCTCATCATCTGCAACTAATTAGCAGCTGCCGAAAGCTGGGAAATCGTTCCTCACCCTAGAGAGGCAAGCTCCAAGCTACATGGAATTCAAACATCCTGATGGTCAAGGATGTAATGACAAGCCTCCCGCCGGCACCGGCGCGGGTCCCAGTGGCTGTCCCACCAGGTGAGAAGTTGTGCACCTCCAGCATCTCTGCTGTGAGGAATAGTTGTGATGCAGCTTAGCTGGAAACTTTATTAAAATCCAATCTAATCAAGCTGCCGCGACTCTCCATTCTCCTTACCCTTGCTCCCAGGCGCTTGTGCCTCTGTCTGTGCTGCTGTAAATGTGTCTATAAAAGTAAAATGAGCAAGCAGCCAACGGCTAAATGGCACTTAATCAGAAGAAAATGTATACCCTCGTGGATAGCAAACTGCTATTAAGTTGGGGGGGGAGGGAGGGAGACAGAAGAAAATAATAAGCTATAAATGGACAACCAAATAAATCTCCTGCTGTACCAAGTGAGAGCACATCTGGTTAGATGCCACCTCCAATGAGTTGTGAGCAAAATATTTACTTGCCGCCAAGTACCTGGCAGCAGGATTGGGAAGGGATTACAGCTCAGAGAGCAGTGCTGCTTCCACTGCCTCAGAGGCAGCAGAACATCAGGTGCCTGCCCTCTTTGGCTGCTTCCGAGCCCTGAAGCAGCAAGCTGGCAGGCTCAGGCATCACTGACCAGGCTGGTGGGTCAGCACCAACTCGCTCCCTCTGTCACAAGGACATGGGCACATGTCAGAAAAGGCATCTCCTCTCCAACAGGAGAGCCCTTCAGGCTCCACCCCTAACAGGAGTCCTGGGAGGATCAATAAGGCAACGGATGACACACCAGAGACTCCAAAGCTATAAATACCGGAGAACTTGCACACCTCTGATCCTTGAGAGTGCCTTTAATTTAATATGGAGTACTTAAGCATTAGGAGAAAATACGATTTGGGACTTGGAAGTCCCTGAGGGAAGAGATCCTCAGAGAGGGGCACCATTGCAAAGGGGATTATCGCCATAATCACAAGATTAGTTGGATAATCCTGGCCTAAAAGAGAGGTTTTGTCATCTGCAAGATGCTCAGCACCCTCCTGCATTCATGGAAATACAGTGCAAAGCAGGGTCAGATTGACTTTGGGGGACAATGTGGGGAGAGAGGAACTTGGATTCAGCAAACGCTGTGCCTTACAGTCCCATCCAAATCCATCCAGCCTCAGCTAGGGCTGGTCAGCTCCTGTCTCCCCATGCTACAGTACTGAGACATTGCCTTTGTGTTCCCTCACAACACCTCTCTGCTTCAGACTGAGGGATTTTGCCATGTTACAAATTTGATGGAATAATGGGATTCAGGCCTCCCACAAATGGCAAAACCAAGAAATCCAGTCCTACCAAATGAAAAGATAATGTGATAGAAAGAACAAAATAAACTTCTTGTAGTCACCTAGCCTGGCTCTTCTAAGGAAGCGCTTGTGCAGTTGACTTGCACAAAGTAAACCAATAATTACTGGCTGTTTTCTCCTCTAGGTCAGAAAGCAGATTAGCTAGCTGAGGCTGAAACCTAAAGCATGTGTGTGGCATGCCCAGGCTTACAACAAGAAGGAATAAAGTCAGAACCCTGTACCACAATCCCAGCTATCAAACCCTGTTGCTCTCCAGGAGAAAGGCTTTTCTGTGCAATAGGAAATCCACTTGGTCTCGCCACTCACGTTTTGGTATCCTGGCTATAAAGAGACATAAACCCAATGCTAATATTTTTACATTTCCAGAGTCTCAGCTTTTAACTGAACACATTCAGATTTACTACCTGGGGAGGGATCTTCTGAGAAGGCAAAGCCAGAGGCTGGTATTTCTCCTGGAAATGACTATATTTTACAGACAACCCAGATGTCTCAGAACCCAGGAATACACTTGGCTGTTGAATTAGAAGGGAAACATGGGAGAGGTGCAAGAAAAAAGTAATTTCTGCATATAATTTCACTGTGCTTCCCATTTCTGCACCTGAAAGCAAAATTCACCTCCTCAGACTAAAACTGCAAAGGGTGTTCCTGGTGGTTAAGAAACTTCTGGTCAGGAAGCTAATGACACTTCTCACCACAGCACTAGAGAACGTGCTTGATCCAGCTCTAGTAAACCAGCAGAGAAGCAATGACATTCCAAGTGTCAACAGTGAAGTGCCATGAACTATGACGTTTCACAGCAGAGCCTGCACTTTTGGCAATGAGCTTTAGCCCTGCGAGGTTGCACTGACTGTGCAAGCAGGGAGGCGAGGATGCACATCCCACAGCATGCACTTCTATACACAGATTGCTCTGCTCTCCCTTAGAAAGGCTGTAAAAATAGCAAGCAAACAGTAACCTGTTGCACAGCTCCCTGCAGGTGCTAGCTGTGGCTCAGCACAGAGAGCCAGTTGTGCCTTTTCAAGCAGGAATAATGCTGAATGTTTACAGAGAGGGTTGGGGGAGAGCAAAGAATAGCACCAGGATATTTAAAACACAAGTGTACAGCTATATATTCAGCAAATGACTGTTTAAGTGCGTCAGGTGTTAGTCACACAGATGCTCTTTCTTGCATATCTTACGGAGTTTTGCTATGGATTTTTGTTCTCTCTTCACCTTTCGGTGTTAGAAAGCATCCACACTTCATGCTAGAGGTATCTTGTTTCAGTAGCAGAAAAGGAGACTCTCAAAGCCAGTGTTCTTCTAAACTAAGCCACCATATCTGTACAAAGTTAATTGATACCCTAAGCGTCAGGACGCATCTTCCAAAAGCATGCTTAGTGGCACGAACTCAAAGACTGTGCTGCCAGCCAATGCCTGCAAATGCTTCCCATTTTCATGCAATCAATTCAGCAGTTCCAGGACAACAAACACACACCAACCTCTTGCCCTTTTCCATCTGAAATGGCAGGAAACAGGCAATGAGGAGAAAGAGAAGTGAAAGCAGCAGAGGGACCACAACCAGCTCAAAGCCATCTCTAGTAATGCATGGCTGCCCCATGGAAAATGTCTTCCTCCTAAAAGGTCCCCACCACAAGGTAGGGCTTTGGGGACTGAAAACATCTGTGCAAGGGGGTTACTGAGCCCTCCTTACTGCTGCACTTTGCAGAGGCACTTACTTCGATGCCAAAAAGCTCCTATGGACTATGAATGCTAGAGCTGGCTGACATGACCAAGAGGCTCTTACTTGACAAACAGTGACTGCTCTGCCGGAGCAAACACAGGCTATTAAGTAAATGGGGAGGGGGGGAACAACCAACCAAACCACCAAAAAATGAAGAGCACACAGGAGCCTGTAAGGACTCCATCCTTGTGTCAGCTTCACACACGTGACAAGACAGGCGCAGGTGAACTTTTGAGTCTCCTGCCTTCACTTCATTTCCTTTTCATAAAGCCAAGTATAGCAACCATGGATTCATTTTTCTCTCTCCCTTTTTCTTACAGTTTTCAGCCCATTTTCTATCACCTGTGGAGAACTTGCACAGTTCAGAGATGAAAGACAACCAGCCATCCGGCTTACTATAGGTGCCAGCACAGAGAGGCAGAGACGATGGCTCCATGAGGACTTGCTGCTCTCTCAGTGAACATTCCTGCCCCAAACATGCAGCAATGAAGCAGTCAGAGATAGAACTTCCTGTTCCCACATCCATCTGTGGGTTCTGTACACCATTTCCCATGGAAACAGCTGTGCCTGCATCCTGCTCACCTTCTTCTCCAGGCATGGCTGGCTGCATGTTCCTTACCCAGTCTCCTCCATTCTTTTTGTTCCCAGTGTCAATGATTTTATCAGCAGTATTTGCAGGGCTGTAGGGACTAAAACCACACAAAAATAGAAAACAGTAACCTAGAGACAGGGAACAGAGGGAGTTCAAAGCATTTTACTGCTAAACGACAACCCAAGCTGCCTACAAATAAAACTCTGGAGCTCATCAAGTAACTCTGACCACTGAGGGTGCTTAATAAAGATTACTTTTCTATAGCTCTACTTGCCTGAGGCATCATTTGTTCCTAATGAGATGCTTCATGGGATTTAAACTCATAAGAGAAGAACAGCCTTTTCAACCACAGCCATTACAATGAAAACAAGCTTTCTGCTTCAAAACCCTAGTCACTCTGCTCAGACCCATCCTACCCTGCTAATGCTCCTCAGCCATGCCAAGCTGGACAACCACAGTGCTTTCTTTCTGCCAGACCTTGTAGGCAGCTATCCCATAGCATTACCTTGCAAAGACTGGTCATGCTGGGGACTTGGAGGCCACTGCTTGTTGCCTGGGAAAGCCACTGCAGCCTCATCCAGCCCCAAAAGCCCATCACCAGCTTCTGTAGTGAAGCAGCACAAATGGGGCTGGTGGGGTATCTGGGGTGGCTATTGTATGGGATACCCAAGACTCTGCACAAGTCCTGCAAGGTTTTTCATTGCTAACTCAACCGTTCTTTGGCTTTGTCTTGTGTGATTGCTAATGATCATGCTATTTCTAAGCATGCCTGGAATAACAAAGTACTTCTTCCCGCTGTACCAGGGCCCCCAATGAAACAAGCATGCCAAAAATTCCATGTGCCACTGAAATGGATAGAAACACAATAGATAATAAATGCTAAAGGTCTGCAAATTGCCTTGCAGTGCAAGGGATGTGGAACCAAATGTTCCGAAACCAAATGGCAGAAAGAACTTCCACCACTAGTCAAAAGGGAGGTGTGTGGGGCAGCTGAACATGACTAGAAAACCACTCTGCGGGGTATTTGATAAACTATGATTAGGCACATCCTGCCATGGCAAAATTAGACACCTGTGAACTAGATCTGGTACAAGGTGGAGGTTAAACGCGCTGTCAAACACTGCGGTGTGCACACACGTGCAGCCATAAGCACCAGTTCTACAAGATGCTGAGACTACAAAACCTTCTAGCAGCGAGATGTGGTCCTGTCAGGTACAGGTTAGTGGTTTCTTCCTGCCAAGCAGAACCACAGATCAGGGTTAGGAAGAGGGTGGCATCTTTAACAAATGTGAAGATCCTCAGACAAACCTAAACTGACACCACATCATGACTTTTCAGACTTCATTATCCCTTGGGCTTGGCAAGAAGATCACAGAAGCCTTAAGATCATGTGGGATGAGCCTCAGGCTAGATCTTAGGCATTCATCCTGGTCTGCACCTCTATGATAGGAAACCAGAAACAATTCCAGAGGACACGGCACATACATACCAGCTCCAGTGATTCTGCACTGTGCTACAATGCGGGGTTGTGAACAGCAATTCCCCCCACAAGAGAAAAATATATGAGCAAATAGAGTTCCTTCCTTGCCTTTTTCTTGCTATCCCAGCTCTAACTTCTTCCTTGAACACAATTTTAACAGCACGAGATGCAAGAAACTGCAGACTTTATGGAGACCAGGTTGTCAGGAGCCCAGGAAAAGAGGCAAAAATCCAGGATAGGAAGGTTCTGGCAGGCAATGGCTCAGTTCTGCCTGCTATCCAGCACTATTAGCTCCCCTGACAACAACAAGGGCTGTCAGAGACATGGTATCTACAGAAGACAGTCTCCTTTGAACAGATAGGAGCATAACCCAGACAGGTTACCCACTGATCTCTACAGTGGCTGGAGTTTGACTCTGGATTTCCTGCATTCCACCTAAGACTTGTAACCCATCGATGACTTTGGAGTTGATTTCTTTCACAAAATTGCCTGAAAACAGCTCGAAAATTCTTGAATCTTCCAAGTACAGGACATGAGTTATTCTGAAACCTCAGAGTTACACGAACAAGAGGAAAATCCAGCCTCATCCCTCCTTGTGCATTAGCCTTTTTTACCCTGCATTCAGACCCTCTCCTCTAAGTCATGCACCCTTCCCATATGCCCTAAGTTCCCAGGCTCAGGTTCTGGCTCCAGCAGCCCAGAGCAGAGTCCTACGGTGCTGAAAGATGTGCTCAACACTAAGATCAGGTCCTTCCCCTACAGACAATTTCTGAAGCATCTGGAGCAGTTATGCCTTAATGACTGTCACTAAAGAGAGATGGGTCAGAAACACATGCAAGATGACAGGTGACATCTGCATTGAGTCAGGTGGCCGGCTAAAGTTAGCTACAAGTGCCTGGTGGTTCTTCTGCAACAGATCTGTTCTTGCAGAAGCAGATAATCAGTGCCCATTAATAATTACTAGGCTCTGTCTTTGCAATGAAATTGCAGCCCTCAAGATTCCAGCACTCTCTCTTTGCCTCCTAAATACAGCAAGAGTTCATTCCCTCACAGCACACCCCTTTCCAGTGCTCAAGGGGAGGTCTGACTACATATACCCAAGGATATCAAGTGCTGCATGGCCCTGTGCTAGAAACGCTCACCAGGGACAAGTGGTATCCAGAACATGTATCACTAAGCAGAAGAAGTGGCCTCCTATTCTGCCAGCAAAAGAGAACTACCCAAGAAACTTGAACAAATACCAAACCATTCACAAAGCAGCAAATGAGATGCTCATGAAAGTACAAAACACTCATGGGCAAACTATTACTTCCCCTTCGCTCTCGTGGCTCCACTTCTTAATGCTGATGGCACAGCCGGTCCTTCACCTTCATCACACACATGTACCTCCATAGGCTAAACTTTTCCTCCAGTAGATTAAAACTCAGTTTATTAAATAAGGCAGTATTCTAACAAGGGTAATCCACAGATAATTTCGCTCATTTAAACCCTATTTTATCTCAACCAAGTAGACATTTCCATTTAACAACCTTAATTCTTTTAGCACTTTCTGGCTCCCAAATTGGCTTCGACAGCAGAATTGACATTCAGCCATCACTTCCACATAAAGTTCCATTTAGTCTCTCCAAACCCCTACAGCGTCTGGAGGTGCAAGAGGAATTTATTAGCGGTGTCTTTGGGAAAATGAGCCATCCCTCCCTGCAGCCTCCTTACATTCGCAGTCCTCATTTGGCAGAGGTCAAGTCAGAGCTGGCAATCGCCTTGCTAAGCTGCTCCTCCACTGCAGATCCCCCCCCGTGGCTCCCTTTTCACTCCATGCTCAAGTCCACCTTTGTGCTGACACATGAGCATCTGCCACCTTTGCTTCTCTGGCTGCATCCTCTTGGATGGCTTTCCCAGCATCCAGGCTGAAAGCACCCATTTGTCCTGCCTGCTCACAGCTATTTAGGTATGGACTGTGCCCTGAGTGTTGCCCCCTTTCTCTCCCGCATGCACACTGCTTCGTCCCCTGCCCGTCAGCACAGCCTACAGCTCTGTGCTTGCCATAGCTGACATCCTACAGAAAAGCAAAACTCATTCTTTTAAGTTCTTCCATCCTTCTTTTTTCCTCAGCAAACTCAGAGAGTAGCTTCAATCTCATCACAATGAGGTCTTTGTGAGGGAGAAGAGGAGCACAGAGGCAGGAGCAGGGCTTTGCAGGAAGGGCAGGACCTACCACTTGCAGAGGCTGGAGCCCTGTGTAGGGCACAGCAGCAGCAGCACACAGGGGTCTGTCTCACCTGCTTTGTCAACAGGTTGTTCTTCAGGGACTGGGACTTTCTCAGATGCTATAGGTTTGAAACACCTGAATATCAAGAACTAGAGCTTCTGAATCCAAGCCAGGAATATTTGGACTTTTAGCTTTTCAGGGTGTCGAGGTTGGGCTTAAACCAGGACACAGGGGTACATTTATCTTAAACTGAGCCACAAGCAATTAGCTGCAGAGGGGACTCTTGAGATAAGTGCCCTTTCAGGTCAAAAGCACCTTTTCTGGGAAGGTTGCCCAACAGCCCTGCAGTGCCTAATGCTTGCAAGAGGTCTTTAACACCTCACTGAGCTGAGTGCTGCACACACTGCATCCAGAAGAGCTGGTCCCTGAGCTTGCAGTCCACCCACCTACAGAACAAGGACAAGTGAGCTTGCCAAGACTTACACGGCAGGAGAATGAGGAATAAACACCTGAGCACAAGGCATATTGCTCCAAACAGAAAGAAACCCTACCTTACATTCAGTGTGAGGATTTCAGCTCTGCTCCAGCAGACTGTTACAAGCTAGAGTTGCCTTGCTGTCTTCCTCCTCCCATCTACCATCCTCAAGCTTGCCTTCTCAGAAAGGTTATAGTAGCTTGCAGGTAACTACTTCAGCTTTATCTCAGCCCACCTTTAGACACTAGGGTTGCTACCTTAATCTGCAAGGCTATCATCTATCTCACTTTCCAAAAACAACCTTCCAATCACATCATGGTTAATAGAGAGATGCACCTCCCTAAAAGCAAGAAACCATGTTCTTCAGCCCTGTATCCACAGGTACCCCATCCTCAGTAGTCAGCCTTATAACTGCTCCCTGCCCTCCCACAGCTGCTGCCTGGATGGAAGGCTTGCTTCTCCTGTGTGCTTAATCACATTTTATAACTCAACCCAGCTCCTGTCCACATCCTAAGTAAATCTTCTGTTCAATTCAGATGGCTCTTAAAATGCAAGTTGATTGGTCCACGGGGAGGAACAAAACTGAAGCTCCAAGTATTGCTGATGCTGTCACTAAGTTTTCAGGTGTTCTGAGCTGCCAAGACAGCTGCTCTCTATCAAGCAAGCATTGCTTTGCAGTGTGATGGCACTCACTCCAGCAAGGGACTGTGAAGGATATTGAGTTCAAGGCTTATTCTGCAGTGAAATCAAGCTCAGCACAGTGTGTGTGAAATCCATCCTTCCTCAACTGCCCACAGAGATAGCCAAGGGCAAGGGGCTAGGCAGCAGTAATCTGTAATGCAGACTAAGGCACAAACCTATCTCATGACACACTGGAGCTTCCTGCAGAAAATCCAGTTTTGCTGAATTTGGCTCAGAGTTGGAATTCATTTTGGCAGCTGTTTAGGCAGAAAACCAAGCATCTTTCATTCATGTAATTGACTTTTTTTATTCATATATACATATGAAAAAATAATGAAAGAAATTAAAGAGTAGCTCCTGCTGCTGCCTTTCACTCTATGAAACAAAAAGATCTGTATTAGGAATGGCTCAGCAGCTACCTACACAAAGTGCTGCCCAGGGGCAGTAACAGTATTTAGATATAAAACAAGTTATATGGCTTTCAGATCCTGATCCTTGGCTCTGGGAGAATCAATGTTCAGAAACCAAAGTAAAGAATCAGACCTCTGAAGCAAAACCTGTATATGCACCTACCCACATCCACCCTCTGTCTCTTGCCCCATGACTACACAGGTATGTGCCTGTGAGAGAGACATCTATATATGACCTTTCCAGTGACTAGCC
>NW_009912510.1:8915-68986 GCF_000696875.1 Nestor notabilis | reverse complement strand
TAGCACCTACTTCACACCCAGTCACCTTCCAGATCCCTAAGGCAGTACAGCACAGGGCAGCAGCTGGCTACTGTGCCCTGACAGACCACAGTTTTACCTGTGCTGGTGAGCAAATAGCTTTCATCAAACAAGCAAATATCAAAATAGAGCTCTGTGCTGATTTGCTACTTGAGCAACATGGCTCTTTTCATGAACTACTAGCTGACTTTCTTGTGCAGATACTCTGCACACTGAGATCTATACCTATATAGTATGTATGTGGGTATAAAATGAATCCAAACAAAGGTTAAGGTCTCTTGGGATGTACAGTGTAGCCTGCCTCTCAGACGTTAACGAACAGAACAGATCAGTAAAAATAACTCTGCCACACGGGTGCAAAGCACGTAAAGAGATGGTCCATCTCACTGAATCCACGCCTCTCCTCACTCTATGCCCTGCAGCATTGATCCAAGATATAAATCTGCTTAATATTTATTATTCATATTATTATAGTGCCAGATTCCTTAGCTGTAGACCAGAAGCTTTTTATGTTTTATGTAGCAAAACACAGCCTTGAGAGACACACACCCCTTCCACAGCAGCAAGAGGTGCTGCCTGGTGGGCAATGCTGCTACAGACACCTTTCTCCTGCAGAGCCATGAACAGCAGAGCAGGTCGCCCCACTTTGCAACAAACCCCCTCTTTCTTTCATGAAGGATCCCTGGAACATGCGGCTCAGTCCATTTTAAGCCAAATGCATTCAACCTTGATCACAGGCAATTAATGTAGAAACCTCTACACAGTGGAGGAAATCATCAATCCCTCCCTCTTTGGTATCCAGTCCTCAGTCAACATGCCAAATAGGCCCCTCACTGTTTAAAATCCGAGCAGAATGAAGCAGAGATGCAGGACTCCTCCATCCCTTAAGTACTCACTCGCAGCTCAACCGGATTCCCACTCTTTCTCCCAGGGCTGCTCGCTGGGAAGCACTCATTTTCCTCCCGCAGTTTTCCCTCGCACTTCCATGGTGCTAATGAGCCTCCTGCCTCTGCAGGCAGAGAAACCACCCAGCACATCCCCAGGAAAACTCATGTTTGCCGATGCAGAGGGAGCAGCATGCAAGCCCCTGCCTGCACACAGTGACCACCCAGCGGCTGCCTTCTCGCATACCAACAGACAGAACACACTGTCCTAGTGCCCGACATCAAAAGCATTCAGGAAAACCCCTTTTCACTGGATCTCAGAAATGAACAGGGTAGATAAGAGACCGCAGCAGTGACCAGCACCATGAAGCCCCTCTCTGAACAGCTTCAGTTGCCTTTACCCGAAAACACCACCTCCTTTTGTCCTGGAAGTAGCTTCCATGGATGAGTTGCCTTTATTCGCTTAGGGAAGGGAAGCTATGGCTAGGAGAGGAGCACTGTTAGCCACCCTTCCTAGCGCTGTAGCACAGCGGTACCTGGGCAGAAGTGTGAAGAATCAAAGGCAAGTCTAGGCAAGGCATTGCTGAAAGGACCTGCATCTATATGGGTAATTCGTGAAAATAAATATTTATACACAGAACTCAGAAAACATAAATAAAATATCACTCTCCTAGAAGAATAATGAAAACAAAATTAAAAGGGCAAACAGTTAAATAAATATTGTATTTTTCTCTACCTTTCATCACTCTTCAGCAGCAAGTGGCAAATAACTATGAATCTACTTTACCTTAATGAACTTTACTGGGCCTTTTTAATACTGGGGGAAACTGATACTGTTTCAGCCAGACAAATTTACTACATCATGCATTAACAAAGATGTGGATACCTCTCTTCGCCCTGCACAGTTCTCTATTTCTTTAGAGTCTCAGAGCCCAGGAAAGTCCTGAACAAAATGGGAAAGCCTTTTAAAAATAATCAAGTCGATATAAGCCTAACCCTGCTTCTGAGGGCTGAAATGAGCCCAGCGAGGTATGAATCGAGCAGAGAGCTGAACTGTAACTCAGGCACCCAGTAGCACTTCCCAGCTCCAAGGGCTGGGTGTGCTGCTGGGCTACTTCCCAGGGCAAGTGTCTCAGGACACAGGCAACTACTGTGTGAGCTTGAGGAGAACAATGGGGCACCCCAGGCAAGCCTCTGTCTTAGGTCTCTAGGGACTAGGACCACAACATACCCATGGGAAGCATCTATCCACATTTAACATGAACCTAGCTGCAGCCTATACCTGCCTCTGTCACCACAGCATGAGGACAGCCCTCCATTCATGCCTTATTTCTCCAGATGCAACTTGGCAAACATTTTGCAAACACTTAACTCCTCCACTCTCCCTTGTGCCCAACAGGTACCCCTCAACCTGCTCCCCCAGAGCAGCTACACCCTCCTCCCACCCCATTCCTCAAGCCAGGCTGCTATTATCACAGTCCAAACACAATGGGAATTGAAAGCATATGTCAAACATCCCACAAGTGCTGCTGCCCCTCAGGTACAACCTCGGGCACTGGCACCCTGTAGCTCACAATAGCTAATTTTTAAGGATATTTAAGGATTATTTTTAATCCTTTAAATGCAGTTAGGTCCACACACAGAGAAGCCAGCTAATCTCACGTGTCTCAGCGATGTGCTTTGTTTTCCAGCCCAGTTCTTCCCCTCCAGCCCGCTGCCTTCTGGCAAGGAGTCATAAACTGAGCTGCATCCTGCATAGGCAGAACCTAATGCCTCTGCTCCCACCGCTGGTGGGACAGCTGGCCAGACACAGCATCACCTAACCCCTACCAGAAGCTTTGTTTTCTTTAACACTATTCGTGCTTACAAGAGGAAAGGTTTTCCAGCAACAGCACCACCATGTGAGCCTTCGAGATTGTTTCTTTGCTTTAAGCTGATCACAGCAGCCTTGCTGGGTTCAAAGCCAGGGTAAGGCCGTTTGTCTGCTGGGGAATAGCAAATTGGTGGACAGCAGTTTAATGCAGTTGCATTGGTATCATCCACAAAGGCCTTGGATATGCCAGAAAGCAGCAGTGCATACTGAAAGGAGTTTATGCTTTGTCTGTGCTAAATGTGCTCCTCCACTTCTAGGCAGGTGAGAGAAGTGGCGTTTCAGGCCATCTCAGCTAACTGCAATCGGGATACGGGGGCAGTAGGGCTGGCACAAGCCAACCTGCCACAAAGCCACAGCTCTGCCTGTCATAAAGGGCACAGTCATGTTTCTCCCCATCACAGAATGCACCCTTGGGAGGAGCCATTTGTACCTGTCCGCTGGGGCTAACATTGAGACTTTCCCGTTACAGCATCCAGGGGACTGGCTGCACCGTCATCATCAGTGGCACCATCACCCTTCCAAATATTAATGTTTAATAGTTTGCTGCCTTGTGGGATCTTCTCTGCAATGCCTTTAGGAGAATTATGTATATCCTCTGGGAGCTGGGGAAGCTGAACTAAATGGTCCACAATTCTCTTCATTGCCGTGATTGTTCATTTTTGCCTTGCACATTTTTAATGTTCAGTGCTTCTTCCCTGCTCCCAGCCCTCACACACCAGTGTACAAAGGGTGCTGGACAGGGAAGAAGCACGCTGTGCAGCTATGGGGACTTCAGCTCACTATACACGTAAGTGCCTCAGGAGAGTAATTATGCAGGGCTGCAAGGCCACAGAAATGATGCTCTGCTACACCGGTCTGTGACAGGCAGGAAATAGAGGGGCACTATACAATCACAGTGATGCAGAAAAAGCTGGATGCATGTCTCCAGTTTGTCTCTTCCACATACTGCAGCATGCATAGCTATACACTAGTCCTTTCCCACAACTCCACATGCTCTGGGGAATCCCAAGAACATTTTCTTGACATTATAGTTCCATGATCAGAATAGATGTAGGAGATCCAAAGTTATTCCAGATTTTTGGAAACATGCCTAGAAAGAAGGACAAATGTCCCAGGCTGGCACTTCAAGTCCCGCCATCAGTTTAGACTCCATGGAGACTTTGACCACATATTGCTTCTCTGGCAGATGAAACCCTACCACACAAGCCCTGGGACAGCAGTGCAGGTTGTTCAGTGGGTATGGGACCCTTAATGCTAAAGCTGCATCTTGCCTTTTGTATAAAGTTTGCAGAGCTGGGGGGAAGACGGAGGGAAGGGATTTGGACAGAGGCAATTACAGAAAAGAGCACTTAAAAGAGCTGCAGGGCTGAAGGAGGCCTTGCAAGGAGTTTGTCACTAGGTTGTATATCAGTGCTACTGAACATACTGCTAGTTAGGGCAATGCCATGTATAAACTACAACTTTGGCTTGTATATGAATTTTCAATGAGCTGTTAGTAAACCCAATGAATCCAGCAAGAGAATACCAATTTAGAGCACTGACAGTCTTCTGCTCTACAAGATCAAGTAAATAACTCCGTAAATTCCTCAAGTAAATTTCCTGACACTTTATTGAGCATGAATGAACAAACAAACCAACAGAAAACCCCAGAATTACTTCTACAGCCACTATATGCTACAGGAAACCAGAGCTAGGGGAGATGCTGGCCCAGAGCGTGCTGTACCAGCCATCCTCCTTGCTTGCTGCTGGGGTGGGCAGGAGGAGGATGCTTTTGGCATGGCTGGATGCAAGGGCACACACTGGGAAAGCACCAGCTATTGGGATTTGCTCTCAGGATATTTTGGTAGGACATTTATTGTCGCTTTTCAAGGGCTACAGCATGTCTTGAGGCAATTCCATACATCCCTCCTGGAGCTCTTGAAAACTTCTGAGAACATGCCCACTCTTGCCTGCATTTTAACACCCCGATCACAATCAACTTTTGAGCATCTATGGAATAATACTTCACCAAGACAGAGCGGGTAAGATGACTGAAAAATAAAAGACACACTTAAGGAAAAAGACACTATTTTGGATAAAACATGTGGGTTAGTGTTTTTCCCCACACCATGAACTAGGGGACTTTCTCCAGGATTGGATCAGAAGGGAACACACAGAGTTTAAAGCTGAAAAAAACTCAAAGGTTTTCACCAGTGTTTTTCCCTGTGTATGAAGAAATAGAATATACAATAGTCTACAGATTGTTCCTATGCATGCCAGCATCACAGGGAAGGTCACCCTGTAGCCTATATTCTGCTCACTTTCTTGCATAGATTGTGCCTCTAAAGCTCACCGCAATGCAACACTCATTGTTGATCCTGGCCAGGCTAGCAACATTTCCTGTCACTATGTGCTCAAAGATTAAGCAATCTGCTGCCTAGAAACTCCACTGAGAAATATCTGGGCGAAGATCCACCCGAAACCCCAAGAAAGCAGCAGCAGGAAAGCTCAGTGCTTAGTTTAAAAGCCAAGTGCCCCTGACTCAGCACCAACATGCCTCTTTCTACCCTGGAAGCCAAGCGCAGCAGGCAATAATCTCTTCAAGCAACTTGGTGAAGTACCCAAACACGACATGGCCTATGTTCCCTTCACATTACTAATCATACAACTGTGCATTTGAGCAGTCCATTACCAGATGGGTTTCAGAATGATTTTAAATGTTAGTTTGCATTTTCTTTGAATATTTAAATGTTCATGCTGGCCTGTTTTCCTTTCTTATGCAGCGCATTGATTTATGTTGCTAGAACCACATCTCCCTGCCTTGCCAAAAGCATGCATTTGGGAAGGATTTCAGGGCTGCCAGCAATATTTTTTCTGTCCTTTTATTCTGTTATTTTTATTAACTTTTTTGCTGGATAGATCGTTAAAATAAAAGTGTGTCTTGAAGAAACAAAGATAAAACCCCAAACCCCTCGTCAGCCCTTTGCCCATCTGCTTCATACACCATTTTCAGCACAGTTAGCTCTGTGGCCATGAGCAAAACAAAAGCAGTAGATATGTACTGACATACCCACCCGAGCTTCTCCTCCCTCAGGAAATCCATGTGTGGGAATCAACCAGGTCCATGGTCAGGACTCCAGATGTCCCATTCTTAGGAGGCAGGAGGTGACTGAAGACACTTGACTGCAGGACCTCAGGCCACTCTTACACTGAACACTATCTGTCCCCTGAACACACAGACACTCTGGCTTGTTCTTGCCTGCCCTCAGAGATCTGCACTGACAAGGCCTCACAGCAGCCACCATCAACTCCATTGGGGAACCCTGAGCATGCACCAAGCTGAGACCTGGAAGGCAGCAGCTAAGCCTGCCTAGTATCTGTCCCCAGTGCGGCGCAGAACAGATTGTCATTTCCAGCCCTCAAGCAGGAACACAAAAGCACAGTCCCACCTCTTGCAAACACCTTCCCATTTGGGTTGCACTGCTCCCAGGCTCGTTTGTATCCCAGTGCTGTTACGTGTGCTGCTGGGGGAGCTCCCCTTCCCCTCACATGCCCAAGTACCCACAGCACTTACCCCACAGAAGATGGCTGGGGCACAGGGTACAATGAAGGATGTTTCACCCTCAGCATCCCGATAATACACCGTTCATCCCCAACCCCATCTGCTGGCTCAAGTGGGGGATCTGCCCATCAACATGAAATGCAGCCTGCAGAGCTGAGGCTATGCAGAATGAGTGCTCCACATGAATCACAGTTGCTGGGGATATAAAACACCCAGCCACCCTTCCCAGGCTCCTGCCAGCACCAACCCTCCCTTGCTATATTTCTGAGCTGCTCCATGCTCCACTAGCAGAGGGGAGAAGTAATTTTACTTCAAGTGTCACCTCTGAAAGTTGCAAGTGGGAACAAGAATAGATGAGCTTATCTGCAACAAATAGTTAAAACCAGCTAGTAGCTCCAGAGACAACAGTCAGGAAGAGCAGTTCCCTTTCTAAACAACAGAGTCAAGTGTCAAAAATGCGAAGCAAGTGTCATTACAAGGTTTCTGGATGCATTTCTTTTCCCTAATCTGCACAGGCAGCAAGCAAAGATGAACACTCTTTGATAAAGCCAAAAAGGAGACCAAACGCATAGGACTTTCTTTCAAAGGAAGCATTTTGGAGTTCTTAGTGTTCTTGCGGCACTGCTTCACTAGTTTTGGTTTGGGCTCTAACACTGCTTGCTCATCCATGTGGGGACAAATAAACATGTGATAGAAAACTATTTCCTTTTGTGCAGAGCTTAGGAGAGCATCAAGCAGAGCCTGGGGAAAGTTCCATTCCTCAGTGCCTCTTTGAGGACTGGCTTTCACTTCAAATTATACAAAAAGAGATTCCCATCAGGTAGAATTACCACCATAAAAATCAATGCAAATACATACACCCACCACAAACCGCATTTCATTTACAAGCCCAAGAACACTTCCAAACTGGAGGTGGGACTCCATAACTCAGCCCCACCTGAACAGTGAGCACACCATCAAGGCAAGGAGCCCAGCCACCACAGGCAAGGCTTGGCATCCCTGGTACAAGCATTTCTACATAGAGTGGACCAAACAGTGAGTAGAAGGATGGTTAAGCACACGTCAGAGCAAACTTTGTACTCACCAATCCTCAGGGAATGGGGGCTGGCAGCGATCCTCATCAGCCACAGCAGAAGGAGCACCAGAGGCGCCAAGACACGGGGCATCTTCCATAAATCCTCATGGAGCCCTTTGGTGGTCTGGGCATGACATAACTCTCTGCAGAGAGAGAACACGAGGCACCATGAGCACCTCTGCTCTTGAACCAGCAACTCAGCAGGATGACACTGCTTTGAGCTTGCCAAGCACTTGGGACAAAGAGTCTATTTACCAAAGGAGGAGGAGGAGGGAGCTATTTACAGAGTATGAATTATTCAGGAATTGGAGTCAAACTGGGCAAGGAGCTTACAACAACAACAACAAAAAATGGTAGAAAAACAAGGCAAAGTCCAAATATTTCATCTTGGCATTTTTAGCATTTCCACAAAACAAAGTGGAAATCAATACCGAGTGAGATCTCTAATTTCTCTTTCCACCTTCTCCCCACCCCTTTGTTTCCACTCAAAACAACCTACAACTTAAAATATAATACTGACTTCTGGTTTTAGGATAGGACAAAACATTTTCATACCAAAGTATGATTTGAGGGATTGGAGTTGAAGAGAGCCATTTGGCTACCAAACTAGAAACCCATTATTTGTACTGGTCCTGTCCCAGTGACAGGCACCACCTCCTTCCCTCCCTTTAAGATGCAAGAGGATTAAGGACAAGACCAAGAGCAGGATCACCCAATACACAGAGGTTTAACTTTCAAAGCTGAAACACCATCAGAATGAAGAGCAGTAGGTGGACAATCCACAAACCTATCATTAGTACAATTATTGGCACTGGTTGTCCCACAGCCGACTCCTGCAGCACAGTTAGACAAATTTTTGGCAAATACCATTTGAAACAGCTACATAGAGAGGAGATTTTACTTTATAGGAGAAATGATTGAACCTCAAGTTGATAAAAATCATCTTCAAGGCAGCAATGTCCTTAAATACTGACTATTTAATCTGCTATCTTATCTCTCCCTTGTCCAATTATCTGGCAAACATTCTCATACTATTCCATTTGTCTAACTCTTGGGCTAAATACTCCAGTCCTGACAGAGGCTGAGTCTTTAATCTGCCTTTGAAGTTACCAGGAGTTTTGTTTGAGAAAGACACAGCTTTTTGCATGGAATTTTTCAATTTGTCTAATTTTAGATTACATTCAGATTTCCTCCATCTCATCTTAGCACTTCTCAGAGGGGCGCACTGCTTTTCACAGGAAAAGAAATGCTGAGATGTGCCCATAGAAGCAAAGGGAACACAGGGGCTGAGCAGGGAGCACATCTCCATTCCCTGGGGCTTGATCTCTCTCTGAATCAATGTCTCCCTTGCATTCCGAGTCCCAATACTCTCCGTTGGAGAAAAATCAAGGGACTCCATGCTCAAATGTCAGTTGGACATTTGAAGAGCATCCTGATGGCAGAAGTTGTGAGCTCAATGCATTTTTAAGCTGCAAAAGCTGCCAAAAAACACCAGGAAATCATTAGCCTCCTCTGAGAAGGGCAATGACAATTTTCCCTTCTTTTTAGTGGGAGTTACAGATTAATTCCTAGGGAGTAAAAAACCCTAACAGGTTAAGCGCATGGTAAATTGGTTACATGGAAGCGTTGGCAGCAGCATAGACAGATTGTGGAGCAACGTATCATTTGAGCACTTTGAAGCAATTATTTCCAAACTTTCTGAGTTATTGACAGAACAGCAGGATCACATCAGAGTTATTCACACCAGTATCACAGCGCCATAGAAGGAGCCAGCAGAACCTCAAGAGGAGCTTGAGTTCTGCATCATGCTCAGGATCGGCTCCAAAGCTGCTGCCCTAGACTAATAGTCTTATTCTCTTCCTATAGGACCTGCACTGCCACCCTAGGTATCTTTCAGTGCAAACAATGTCCTGAGCACCCAGCCAATGGTGATTAACTACATGTCAACTAACAAAACATCTGATAAAGAATCTCAGATGTGTTTTGCCTTCTTTCTCCTCTACTGTCCCCTCCTGCCTGGCCAAGACAGTCTAGAAGAGACTAGAAGAGCCTACAAGAGCCATCAGAGAAAGAAAGGCAGAGAAAGGCTTCAAACGCATCTTGACACATTACTACAAACCTGGCAAATGCTCCTCCCTGCTGTTTCCTCACCACAGCATCACCTCTTTGTTCAAAAGAGCAACTCATCAAACGGGGTTTGTACCAAAAACTAGCAGAAACCTTTGGCACTTTGCACTGCACCATCACCTTTAGCAGGGTACCTGCACTCCCCACAGCCCATTCCTTTTGCACATCCGAGGGATGGACCACAAAGCCAGTTCTCCTGTTTACAGCCTGGTTTGGTGAAGAGGTGAATTACAAAATTCCCAGGGAAGCAGCTGCCTTTGCATCACCAGCTTAGTGTTAATAGCAAAGCTAAATAATAAATACAGGGCACCCGCTGTGCTGTTCTACGTGAGCGGCAGGGTTGTAATTACCTAGAACATGGAGCACAGAGGGATGCTGTGTTCACCTAACGCATTACCCACTGCTAAGAACAGCTTCCCAGTGCTTGGATTTTTGAGCACTAACCGAAGGAACAGCTGTCAGCAATAGAAATACACCTTGGGGTTCGCCAAAGAGCAGAACTACACATGTTCCTGCAACCAATACCCATCGACCATCTGGTTGATGAAGGTGCTTGCAAAATACCCAAGGATTGCAACACAAGGACACTTTGCTATCATCACACCTGTGCCACCGAGCAGTGGGAACAGGCATGGGAATTCAAGACTTAGGATGAGAGGGAAAGGAGAGGGAGGATTTTTCCTCCTAGCCTAACATCAAGGTATCTACTCTTAGAAGAACAAAGTGACATTTCATTCCCCGTGACTAT
This sequence comes from Nestor notabilis, assembly GCF_000696875.1. Taxonomy (NCBI): domain Eukaryota; kingdom Metazoa; phylum Chordata; class Aves; order Psittaciformes; family Psittacidae; genus Nestor; species Nestor notabilis. Next base: position 58,720 of record NW_009912510.1, on the reverse strand, counting down.
CCTCATCTCCCCAATACCCAAGTTGCTCCTATCTCCTACTCTCTAAATTCAGGCATGCAAGGGTGGTAAACACAGTTCAAACCTCTTCTTTGTAAAGTCATGTTTGCTTTGCTGAGTTAGCTGTCCTCCCAACAGCTTTTGCTTCCTTACAGCTGCAAGGTGCACCTTTCTCTCTCTCATCTCCCCACGAGTAGCCATAAAACATGCTTTCTGCCCAAGTGCAGCAATGAATTGTAGGTATTAAGTCCAGCGCAGCCTGAAATTCCACACAGAGAAGGGAGGAAGATAACCCTCTTCCATGCAACACAAAGCAGAAAGCCTTAGAAGCCAAGAAAACACTTAAGAGATCAAGGGTATTTAGCAACTTGCTGCACTAATTCTTGTGCATGTGGAGATGGCTTATCCCAGGCTCATTCTCACCACAGTTTGCTGGAAATAAATCAAACCAACTTCTCTTACTGAAGTTTGCACTAAGAGCACGCCAGCCTGTTTGTACATTCACAGCTCTTGCATTAATGGCTTCTCTTTATTATACTGGCAGCGTGCTATGACAGCAAGCAAGCCTGGTTGATGGACAGCTGTTTATAAAGCAGCCTGAATCTGCTACCTCCAAAAGGGGTAGGCTGGCTAGAAAAGACTTTCATAGGTCCTTCAGGGTGGTACATGAGTTGCTGAATAGGTGGTGGACCGCAAGCTGGCCCCTGGCTTCTCTCTGCCCAGCACAAGTCATTTCCTGTTCAGCTCTTTTTCATCTTTAGCTCTGAAAATTCGAGAGAATAAAATAAATCAAGACTGTACTGAATAGTTTTGAGTTCTCTCTGGAGATAAAAGTCTCTAAATACCAAGCAGAATTATGGACAATTTGCTCCTCAGAGGAAGCAACTTGCTTCTGAAACTACTTATACATTTTTAATGACTTTGAGATAGCAATGAAGAAGAGAATCATCACCACACCATCCTGGTATTATGAGATTTTTGCAAGCAAATTCTTAGACAATACAGCAAAAGCCAAAAGGTAGAATAAAATGTTAAGTCACAGAATAAAACCCTCCTGAAGCTGCCACAACAATAGTGAAGATATGCCTGAACACCAGCCACCTCTTTCCTCTCCCTCTTGTTCCCTCTGCCAAGGACACTTAAGAAATCCAGGCATCTTGCTATTTCTGTTCACACTTGCAAAGATACTACCACCCTGAAAAACCTGCTTGCCACCTGCCCTGCCACATCTGTATCCAGCATGCTGGAGAGCCCTGGAGATGTGCTGCCTCCCACCAAGATAGGGCACAGCATCTCCAGCTGCACTTCACTCCATGGTCCTGGAAGGAGGCTTTCAAAAACCCCAACATGTGCTTTATATCCTGATGTAACCTCCGTTTTCTTCTACTGCAAACTCCCTACACCATCGTCTGCAAGCTCACAGAGAAACCACAAACACCCTTTAAAATTGGCAGCAACTTCAATCTTATCCAGGCAATTGGGAAGCAGACTTTTACTCAAACGCTACTTTGGAGGTGGCTTCGGTGTTGATGGATCTTTCTGTGCATCACCAGAAGCTTGATGAATGGTGAGAAAACGCAGCTCAAGCAAAGCTAGAGTAATCCTCACAGCTGAGACAACAAATTTAACAGCTGCAGAGCAGCAAGGAACTCTGAAGAACTGTCAGGAAATATCAACAAACAACTTAACAGAGCCTTTTTCATTCTTTCGACAAGCAAAGAAAGCTATTTCCTTTTGCAAAGCTTCATCTGTAGAGAGGCTCAAATTTAAATGGAACAGACAAGAGGGAAAGCAACTGAAAAACATTTCAACAAGTGACTGTTGCTGGGCTTGAGAAAGTGCCTGCGCGTCTCAGGGGGAGGGGAGGAACCAAATTGCAAGCCTGCCCCAGGGATACAAAGAGATATGTTCAATTAAACTGAAAAAATCACTCCATTTAAAGCTACCAACAATATGTTTTCCACTGCAAAATGCATAATTAGCATGGGTAAATCACTACCAGCAGGTATGATTGCAGTCAAAACCTCAGTAAGATTGAGAGAAGGATCAGACATACATAAAGAGAATGAGTAGCTGGAATTACAGTAGTAAAGTTGTGGGCTTTTTAAAGAGAAAATAAGATTTTGGAAGGCATGTAAAACCCTTCATGCTGCAAGGCACTGGCTAACTCCCTGTGTCTGAGGGTTAGAAGAATCACCCCTCGGGGCAAGCCTCTATACACTGCTTCTGAAAGCAGCTAGTATTGAAAAAAGATACATAACAATATGAACCACAGCTCTGTTCCAGTCTAGCAATTTCTATGTTCCTATAAAAACTATGTCTCCTTTGAGATTTCATCAGCATTAAAGAGCCTGCTTTACTTGCAGCCACCATGCCTCTCCTCTTCTCGCATTGCCCTCACAACATTCACACTGTGGCTTGCCAGGGATGAACTCATCTGAGGTGAGAGACAGACCGGTGGTATCTCTCTTGCCCAGGTATTGGGGGGATAAAAGGACCTCTGACTCTCCATCACACCACAGTGAAAGCACAGCTCCCAGAGGGTCACCAGAGGAGGTGATATTCAAGAGAAGGTGATGTTGGTGATAAATACCTGCTCAGCTGATACATAAAATGGATTTTTTTTAAATTCTCCTAGCTGTGTTCTTTTATCTCTCTCTTTTTCTGTTTTTTTTCCCCTCCACCCTTCGTGACTTCCAGAAAAAGAAGCAAGAAACTTCAAGGAGAAAAGAATTCTGGAGGCAGTGAAGCAGAAGGACGAATGTATTTCTGACATTTCTCATTCCCTAGGATTATTTCCTTTAACTTCCTCTCTCTGCAATCCTGAGTTCTCTCTTGTCTCACCCTTCTCAATCCTCCCCTGCATTAGCAAAGCTTGATCAACTTTTCCTATCATTGCTTAGAGATAAAAGCAATATGTACCCAATCCTAATTCCTCATACAAGCTGCATATAGACTCAGCTATCTCGAAGGAAGATTTTCTACAGCACTATCAACCACAGACCTGTGAACAGGAGGAGACTTCAGCAGTTACAGTTTCAGGCTGAGTCACAGGATGTCTTTATTCAATTACCTGCTCCTCCGCAGGCTTGTCACAGGACCCATCAGGCCCCTCAGGGTCGGTCAATACTTGAAAGCTGTATTGGCACAGCAAAATGAATTACAAGTGTGGAAACCCCACTTACCCCTCCGAGTCATGCTTACAGAAGCCCCATTACAGACATTGACTTGACAGCATTAAAACTCATTTGTTGGGGCAGCTTATTTTACTCTAGGAACAGGTTTAAGCTGCTTCTCTACTAGGAAATTTTGCCACTACAACCATCCTGGCAAACCCCTTTGGGCACACAAGAGGATTCAGTCGGAGTGCTGCTGTCCCCTGCCTTTCTGCCCTGCATCACAGTGCACTTCGAGGCACGGCAAAGCCTTCAAGATGAGGGGATTACAAGACCAGTACCCTTCCAAACCATCCCAGCACGACCTTCCTGAAACCATCTACCAAAAGCTTCCCTTGGCTGCGACAATTCACTTCTCACTGGGAAAAAAGAAAACCAATGAAGAGAAAACTAAGATCATTGGGATTTTCACCCTCCCTGGTGCCCACGATTTATTTTTATTAACAAACAATAGCAGTTAAAAGCACTGTGGCCTCACACAGCGACGACGTCTGCTCTACCCACTTCAGACACTCTTAATTGCCTTGAAACTGTTATCTTAAAGGAAAAATCACGACAAGCGTAAGGGAAAGGGGGGGATGTGTCTGTAGGTGGAAGGAAAAAGGCAGTTTTTTCTCCAGATGAGGATATCAAGATGCCATTAAACAGGGGCCAGAGATGTCCACACCAGCACTGCTCTTCTGATCTAAGAGCTGTATGTCCTGGTAGACACAGAGTCACAGGCTTCATCTAGGAAATGGTTGGAGATCTCTAGGCAGCTGGGTAGCAGAAAGGGCAGCCAGGCACCTACATTTTTCTTGTGCTATGCCAGAAAAGGACACAGGCTCACCACATCATTTTAGCCATACTGTATCTTCCCCTGCCCAGCGTAAGACACAAGTACCCGATGGTATTAAACCTGCAGCTCTTCAAACTTGTTGACTATTTCTCACTAAGCTGTGATGCAAGTGCACACACTGCAAGAAAAAAAAGTCACCAGGATCCCAGCTTTACAATGTGCCAAGGACTGCGTTCAGAACGAACTGCTTTAAAATACCTTTTCCACTAGATGTTCTGACAGTGTATATACCTTTTCACCGCAGCAAACAGAGCTGCACAGAAAACCATTTTCCTCTCCTCAAAACTGATGATTTTCCCAGTTCTGCCACACTTTTCACAGCTCTGTTTTGATAAGCATGCACGCTTTCGGGAATCTGCTTTCAGCCATTTGGCTTGCAGCAATCAAACCTTCTTGAACACACAGTCTTGCAAAATACCAACTTTCTGCTTTGAAGGAGATCTTGAGGTTTTGGGTGGTTTCTCCCCTCCCCAAGACTGGCATTTTTTGCCACAAAACTTCCTTTTATCAAAAACACTTTGATGGAAAATTTTCAGCTCTCTCAGAAGGAAAGAAATCCAACAAGCACTAACCCCTATTTGCTGTTAGTGAAGAATTACTGCTACCACTGAGTCTCTTTACACATGAAGGAAGTTCTAAAATATGAATTGGATCTGTGAACATACCAGAAGTCTAGGGGGAGAAAAAGCTCTTAAATACATCAACCTGATCTCTGGGCTACAGGAAGAAGATTAATCTATTTATTTCACTTAAAGTCTCTGGCAGATTCAAGAGGGAAAAGAAGGAAAACAAGGAAGTCTCTACCAAATCAACCTGCAAGAAGTGGTTTATGGCCAAAAAGCTAGTTTTGCTTCTTTTTATAGCTGCCAAACCTGTAAGTGAAACAAATAGATTACTTTCCCATCTATTACCTAAAGAACATTTTGATACACACAAGCTCAAAAAGTCTGCACTTTGAGGAAAGGAGGAGGCAATTTGTGAATGGCTGAAGATGATGTTTGTAAGGCTTGGTTTGTGTATTTTAATGGAGTGAGAATTTTCGGGTGTGCATTTGGAAGACAGTAAGCATATGCATTTCAAAGGAGGTGGGAAAGAGGACAGATGCCAAGCTAAAAATATGCATGAGAAAGCATAGGGGTGATAGGCTTGGGAGCAGACAGAGGAGGGGCAGAGGAGAAAAGTCTGCACAAGAGAGCAAGGAAACCTACAGAACTAAAGGAAAACACTGGAGTCAGGGGATGCACATACACGCAACAGGAGAACTGCATGCAACAAGAGAGCTGCTGCAGTAATGGAGTGGTTCATAGCAATGAAGTCTTGCACAGGAAAGCAGAACCAAAGTCCAAACTAGTAAGTGATGTTACATCGAAAAGGCACTAATTTGCATGAGAGAAGCTTTTCATCCTGCTTGTGGCATAAGTGACAAAGAAAGATTTCAAACCTATGTGTTTGATTAACAGTTTAACAAGAAAGATCATCCAATTAGAGGTACAGTGCTACTGTGCTACCAAGATGAAACATCCAGGTCCCACCGGGATGGAGAACGGGCAGCTCCGGCGTTATTCCCCTGCTGCTGAAACGACACGCCAAATCCCACATCAAGGAGCAGCAGGAAGGGAGGGAAGTCCTGGTCACATGGGAAATACCCATACCAAGTGCAAGCATACGATGTTTCAGGAGAGGGCAGAGTTTGCTAACCTCCCTCAGTGGGAAATGAGCCCTCAACCTTTCTGTATCAGCAGGAGGAGCTCCTTTGCAGCGGTGATGATGGAAGGGCAGAAGTGAAGCAATGTTTGTCCACAAGGGAAATTTATTATTAGGCCTTTTGATGCATTACTGAGGGGAAAAACAAAACAAACCAACCAACAAAAAAAAAAAAAAAATAAAAAAATAAAAAGAAAAAACCCCAGACAAATCACACACACAACTCCTTGGCAAAAAGCTGCTCTGCTTTTCCCCTCATGACAGCACAGAGAATTCACTAAGAGACATGGCTCCTCTCCACAGTCTTGGCTCTGGCACCTCTCAATTTCTCACCATCCTCTTCTCTGTCTCATGGCCTTTAATGTATTTATTCTAAGGCTTGGAGAGCCTTTTGCGTAACAGAATATGGGCACAGAGCAGCTTGCCTGATGAGACAAGAAGTACTTTAAACAAAGCACCCCTCAAGTTTCATAAGGCTCAAGATAACTGCTCTATGTCTGGTTTATCATTTGTTTCTCAAATACCTGCCTACTTTGCTTCCAATATGGCCATAGCATACACAATTCCTGGACAGCTCCAGACTTCACATACCATTTTGCCCAAGTTATTTACCATTTCCTCCTTCAGCAAGCCAAATGCCATCAGCCGGCTCACTTGCAGAGACCTTGTCCAGACAGAGTCACTCCTGCAAGAGATTCAAACTCTTCTATGCTATAGGAGACCAGAGATATCCAAAAGAGATATCCCAGCGCTGCTGGGACTTGCACTTCTGAAGTGCTATGAAGACTAACCTTAGGAAAGGCTTGAGTAAAATCCCACACCCTGCAAAGAACATCACTGCTGATTCAAATGGAGCCTGCATTTTGCCATCGCTATGAAGAACTGAGCATGGGATAAATCTCAAAGACACTTAACAGGCCTTTACTCCATTTTCACTTGAGCACAAGAAGTCCCTTCCTATCTGCAGTGTGATATAAGCAGAAGAATGACGCCACAGTTGCAGACTTTATCCAGGGGTTCAATGTGCAGCAAGCAAAGATCACTTGACTTCGTTAACAAAGCATAACACACAAGCCCACAAAGGCACAGGACATTGCCTCAGTGTGAAAAACAAATTTGTCCGCAGAACAAATTCATTCTGACCACCTTGCTTTTCTTTTGCTCCAAGTTAGCTATAATCAGTCTGGCTATGCTCCTGACTTAGCAGCATTCTCAAAACTGCTCCCAGAGCACTCATCCTCATCAGCAATATCCAATTTCCAAACTGAGCAAGGAACAACTCTTTCCAGAGTTGGCTTTTCAGTTGTTTCCATCACTGCCTTAACATCAATTCCAGTTAAATGAGGAAAGTACAAAGGGACTAACTTATGCCCACACTGAGCACTCTAAAAACCCTGATCACATCATTCTCTTCAAGCTATAAGCATAATTTGTCCTCATTAACCAGCCTTAGCCCAAGTTTAATGTTTGCATCTTGACTTAAGCCATCCAAAATCCAGCACCATATTCTAATGCAGCTGTTATCCCTAAGCCCAAATTCACAGCCTGTCTGGCCAGATGAGCCAACAGGACTCAGACATCTGACATCCTGAATTTGTTTTCTGATCCAGACACTTCTAGTTTGCTCTCAATGCCAGAGAAAGCAAAGCTTACACAGTTAGGCTTTTAATACCCATTCATGTGACCATCCCTAATCAACCTGGAATATGATGTCCACTATCCAACCAAATTGCATGGGGATGCAGATGCACGAAACTGTCAGTTTATACGAGATTAATGAAATCATAGCCTAGTAGAGGACAGAGATTTCCCCACAGAGGAAAGGACTGCGTGTTTAAGAATCAGAATCTTAGCTCAGCTCCCACTAGACACCCAGGAATCCACAAAGGAAAGTTGTTATACATGCTCCAAATATAGGGAAAATCATCAATTAGAGTTGGCTGAACTCAGCCATGCAGCATAAACTGTACACCACACTGCCTTAACTCCCCAGCTCACAGGAACCACTTGGGTTTTCTCCCCTCATCCCCTGGGATTCACTTCAGCTCAGATACACTCCAAGCAGAGCAAGTTTTGAGCAGCTGCAATCCAGCGCGACTTATTTTGAACCAGTTTTGAGCCCAGCAGGCTTCCAACCACTCCAGCTGCCCAGTAACCATCAGCCCAGCTGATTGTTGCTACACTGCTGTCAAACGGCAGCCTGGCAGCCTCTGCATCTTCTCCTGCCCCCAAAAGAAAAGCTATTAATGCTAAACTTCACATTACTCCTTTCCAAAAGTAGCTTAGACACTGCTGGTGGGGGAGGGACAGAACACCCAGAGGGACACATAACGCTGAGTATTTTGAAGGTGAACGAAGGCAGTCACTCATCAGACGTCCAGCCTGAGCTCTTCCCCCAGCACCATGAGGAGCAGCTCTTGCTCTCCTCCATCTCCCAGCCTGCTTTACCAGAAGGTAAATCACTAACATTAGGGGGTCATTTTCTCTCTGCCACCCCTAACAAATACTGTTGCTTAAACAATGAATCCTCAAAGAGTTCAGGGAGACGGTAACCCCAGCGTGCAGATGCCGTTATTAACAGAACAAGGACAGCCTGGTGTGTGCAAATAAACCCTTAAATTAAAAGCCAATCCAACTGCCATCACCTCAGTTGCTTCCTGTTATACAAATAGCCCCTGCCCTGAAGACATACTGCTTAGGAAGCTGTCTGCTCTCAAACAGCTATTCTACCGAAGCAGCTCTTGTGCTGAAATGACACAACAATCTGGAAGGCTATTTCACACCTGGATTTCAGCCACTGATCTGAACGTCGTCTGCGGGGGCCCATAGGGTTCATGAGGGGCTCTGATTTCACCCGGTGACGCCAGCGTGCGTCAGCATGAGCGCCTGCAGAGAGCAGGAGATGCGATGTGGGAGGAAGGTGGTTAGATACCGGCACCAGACAGAAATGGTTAAACGCACAGCCCAAACTTCTGCAGTGACACAACGCAGGAGCCCGGCCAAGTGCAATGCACAAACTCCTTTGCCTTCAAGAGTAGCTTTAGGGAGGAAATGCAGCAAAGAACGATTGGTGCAGAAAGCCTCTGATACACCAAAGGGGAAAACCCCAAAAGGTTCTCAGCAATAAAGAGGGCATCACTTGCTATTACTGAAGTGCTGGATTAACTCTGGCCCTGAACAGCCTCAGATATACCATCCCTACAGGACCTCACCTGAAAGCACAACCAGGAAGCTGCTCCTGAAGGGCTGAAAAAACTCAGAGCCCCTTTAGATCAAACTTCTCTCCGAAGTTGCAGTGCCTTCTCCCTCTCCTCACTCTGCAGTCACTCAAGCCTCGTAAGAGCAGAGTTAATGTCTCTAGATAGTTGGTGTAGATGTTTATCCCTACAGCTCCCTCTCTGGGACCATTTCACCCACAAGCCAGGATTGCAGGCTGCTGTAAAGGAAGGCAGCTCATCTGCCTCTTCTGCCTGGTGCAGCCTGTTAGATGTGTGCCTATCTCTTTTGCCCTGGCTCCTAGCTGCAACTGAGCATCCCCCTTCTCTCATCCCCATGGCTACCAACACTGCCTTTTTGCCAGCTATCTGCCAAACACCCATCCTCACAGGCAGGAGAAATGAGCACCTGCCCCCTTCTGCTATATAGTGTGGGCCCTAGGAATGGATCCCACATCTCACCTATTTTAGCTACGTTGCTTATGTTTTTCCCATTCCTTTGCTATGAAATTCCTTGACCATGTTAATCATCAGAGCACCCCTGCAGAGGAGATTCAAACAGCAGAGCAGACACAGTGAGTCTCTAGTAGGGCACATACAGCTCCCACAAAGTCCCACATGGACAAATCAACAACAGAACCATTTTTGGCCCATCAGAAGGCATGGTCCTACCCTCCTGCAGCTTCTTGCAACACCATCAGGCCACCTTCTAGAGAGGTGCATATGGAAGTAGAGAGGGGTTTCTCAAAACAGCATGACTGGGGAAGGAAAGGAGTTGAAGACACTGAACATTTAGAGTGCATAGAGGCCACATTTCTGCCTAAAACTGAGCAGGCTGGAGACAGGAGGAGAGCATCCAAGTCCCAGGGAAAGAATGGACGGTCTCCAGATACTTGAATTTATGTCAACCTGGAGACAAAGAACCATTAATTCCTGGGCTGTCCAAGCAAGAATTGGATGAATGACAACTTTAGCATTGTCTTTAATGGACCATCTCCCCAGGGTGCCAGGGAGAAGATGCTCTTTCTGGCTCTACTGTCCATAGCCAAGAGAGATCCAAATCAACCACATCCTGCTGTCTTCATGTTAACGGCCAGGAGCCCTCTTCATCCTACGTGCCCTGTGAAGGCTGATAAAGAAAGCTGCTTGGCAGCACTGAAGTCTTTGCTCTTCCTTCACCCGCCTCCTCGCAGCTCCCTGGCCTTCTCTTATGAGACTGACTGCCACTTATGCAGGAATTGGTCTCTGGGGAGGATGGGGGCACAGGATTTTCAAATCCCTCTTTTGGAGCTGACAGCAGCTTTTCAGCCCAACAACAGCTCAAAACGCTTGCTTGTGAAGAGAGATATCTTTATGAGAGCTCACCCCTCTAAAATCTTTCCAAGTTCCTTTTCTTAGGCACTTGGAAATAATTAAAGTCTTCCATCAAATTATACTGAAGATCTCTATGAAAAGCCTTTAATTTCCATTTGCTTAATGTAACTCCATCCACCAGATGAACTCTGTGGGGGGCTTCTTTGTTTTGGGTTTTTCTTTTTCCATCTCTTTCTCCCCCCTCCCCCCCCTTTCCTAAAATATCATGCTGGGAAACTTTAATTTGATTTTAGCCTGACTAGAATTTTGGGCTGTGCCACATCCTGTCAGCCCATCACAGCTGCAGTGGTAATCCCAAGCTCTCTTTAACTCCTATGCGTCGTATTTAATCAGGCCATGGTCAGCAGCAGCAATCTCTGTGCATACAGTAGACATGTAAGTAAAACCTCTAAGTTAGCAAGAAACCTAAAGAGCACCAGAGCCTCCCCAATCCATTACTCCCTCCTACAGGCATGCTGAAATACCAAGAAGTGGTCCAGCAAGGATACGCTTACAGCAGAAAACGGAAGGTTTCATATTTTATCTAAACAGGGGAGATTGCCAAGTTGACCTTTAGCACATAGAATAAATGGCAGGGGTTTTCCACAGGGCAGAAATAGCTCTTTCCACCCCAATGACTTTTTAAGCTCCTTAATAAACACAAAGCTTCCCAAAACAGAGCTGGTATCCCCTTCCAAGTGACCATCAGCACATGCTGGACAAATCGTGCCACAATGCCACAGTTGAGAATAAAACTGCAGGAGCTCTTGCAGTCAGAGGCAGCTCAGGGTGCCACTGGAGAAGTGCAAACATGCAGAAGGTTTCCTTGCATGTGCCAAAGCCTGTAGCTGCAACTAAAGGAACCAAGCCTAAGAACAAACCCCGCAGAAAGATCTGAATTCCCCTGTCACTATTGCTGTAGCAGTTTAGTCACTTCAAAGCCTATTTGCCTTTACACAAATGAAGAGAGTCTGCTCCCCAAACTGTTCAGGCCATCTGTGTGCTGCACGGTAACATCTCGGGAGGGAGAGCTCAACACAGAGCACACAGGAGGGATGCGGAGCCCGCACTCTCCCACATACCTCCGGCTCTGCGCTCCGGCAGAGGCAAGAGGCAGCCACCTACACAGCCCGGGCTCTCTGCATTGGTGGCAGACCCAACTCTTCCTGGGGTGAGGAAGAAGCTGAGCCAACACCAAGAGAACCAAACCCAGACTGCGGGCTGAGAAAAATGCCCACAGTCAACACGTGCTTGTGTGAGGGTGGCACAGTTTTAGCTGCAGCCACAGAGGAGGGAGGGAGCCAGGTATGCACTTGGCAGATACCTGGGTTGGTGTGTAATGGCTTACCAGCATCTATGCAGGGGAAAATGGGAATAAAAATACAAGCTGCAAGAAACAGGCTTCAACTGCTGATAGTTGAGAGAGACAGGGCAGGGAACAGAGAAAGGCAGAGGGACATAAAGCTGCTCTGCACCCTGGGAGGGAACCAGAGGGGAAGAAAGAAATACAGATGCATTTCAGGAGCAGACAGTGCGTTGGACTCTTCCACTGATATAATTCAGCCCTTAAACTTGGTTTGACCATACTAATCTGAGGATTATATCCCAGATTACCCTAGAGCCAGGAATAAGAAAAGGGATGCCTGTGTGCCTGCAGTCACTCCCTAGCAAACAACGGGACCAGGCTGCACAGCATGCAGAGACGTGACCCTACAGGAGCATGGGGCCATGTCCCAAATTTTTCCCAGGGCTTTTAAGAGCTGCTGCAGCAGCTCTAATATGCCCAGAAAAAAAGCCCTAAAATGTTTTTAACGCATCTGCCCAGGCTTTGTGAGCAATTTAGAAGAGTTAAAGCACCGGCATGTGGTATTCACAGCAGCTGCTCAGCAGAAGGAAGAAGATGATGATAAGCTTGTGTTGGATTTTGTCATTGTGAGCACACAGCAGATGCTGGCAGAGAGGGTTAAGAGCGCTTTATGGGGTCTCACAGAAGCTAACAGACAAGCAAGCAAGTATGCATGGACAAGAGGTATAAGCTTGCTGACCTCCCAGAACAGCAGGGCTTAATTTAGTAATCAAAGCACCAGCAAAGTCCAAGAGCTGGAAAAGCTAATGGCTCCTATGGGGCAAAGCATGACACTGTTTCAGGACACCAAGATTTCATCCCCAGTTCTGCTGCTTGGCTAAACTACTTCCTCTCTTAATGCATTAATTTTGCCACCTGTACCTAGTGAGAATAATGTTTCAAACCTCTTCAGTGAAGGGCTTTGAGGTGTCAGCACGAAGAGTGTTCTGCAAGACTCATATATCATCGTTAGCTCTGGCCAGGAATAACCTGGAGGCTGGAAACCTGGAGCAGCATTCTTCCAGCTGCATTTGGAAGGTTTCCCTCCCTCTAGTCCCAGTAAACCCACACCGTGGTCCTCTGCCTAGCTAGACTTTGTAATTTATTTGAACTACAACAGCACTCCAAATGGAATCTTCAAGGCTCCAGATAAAATCCTTGTCCCCAAACACTATGCTCCTGTCATCCAAACCAAGACAATCCCTGCTCCACACAGCAAACCAAAGTCAGGAAGGGAACTCGAAATAGAGCCCAGGTCTCACAATGCAGTGCTGTGCTCACTAGAAGATGCTGCCATTAACATGTCACACCTTAAGTTTTTAGCCAGTGCTCAAAGACTAATATTTAGTAAAACAAGAAGACAGCATCTTTTAACAACACCCTCATCTCCATTGAATTCATTGGGGTTTTTTGTGCCGTGCTGCAGTCAGCTCAGCCATTCCTCTTCCCTTCCACAGTGGGACAGGACATATGAAAGTCACTCCAATCGTTCATTGTAAACACAAACCAAATGGGCTATGAAAGGCAACTTTCTTCTATGGAGATGCTCTCTCACACCAAACAAAAGCAGTCGCCAGTGATTTACCAGTTCAAGCGATTCTAATAACTCTCCCACTGACAGCTCAGGACAGGCAACACAGCGCTGGTATTGTCAGGTCACTGTTCTGCCTCAGAGCATTGTCCAGAACAGTGCTGGGATGAAGGTAATTAACGATGTGGTAACTAATCTGTTTAGTCATCCGCTGTGTCTACAATTCATTTCTGTCACGTGTAAATAGAGTATCAAAGCTTGGCAGTAATGGCTGTCAAGCAGCCTTCTATCCCACGGCAGATTTGCTGGGGTTTACAGAGGAGCCTAAGTAGCCCTCTCTAAACAGCCATGTCCAAATAAATCTGATCCTTGCCACCAGCAAAAGTCAGAAGACAACAGATGCAAGGACCCCTTCTCAGCGCAGCTTCACATCCTGCTTCTCCTCACAACCCCTTGGCACAATTATCCATCCTCACTTTGCAGACGGGAAAACCAAGATCCAAAGACAAAATAATGCGTCCAGAATTTCAAAGGGACCCTGTGGTTGACTCTGAAGGAGTCTAGCAGGTCCAAGAGGAAAAAAAAACCCAATCAAAGCATTGTCAGTGCATTCAGACATTGTTTCAGTTGGGCAGTACCTGATCCACTGGCCAACAAGGCATATTTGGACAAGTACAAAGAGGATCTAGTCTTCCTGCATGCTCTAGATGCCCCCACCAAAATGCGACCCAGATTTGTGCATGCTCATGGGGAAGAAGCACAAGTTTCATGGTTTCATTCCCACTTTCAGCTCTATGTGGGACCGGAAGGGACAAAAATCACAGCTCAACAGTCTGTGGGGGAATCCACTTCCCAGGAAATCCGCTGCTAGAAGTAACAGATGCTTCTCCAGGGGTTCCCAGCTCAGTTTGGTAGACCCAAGGGGCGGACATTCTTAGACTAACAGCCAAGGAAATTTTGGCAATGCCTCTACAATTGCCTTGTGGAGTTTTCAGGGTTCACCCATCAGCAATGTCTGACACAAACTGAGATTATAACTGTGTGGGTGGGTACATGTTTGTGCCTGCTAGTGAGCCTGTAAAAGATAACACGCACAGCGTGATAGTTTGGTCTATTGAATTGGGACTCCAGAAATCCATTTTTAGCTCTGCAACTGCCCTGTTCCTTATCCTGAAATAACTGTCTCTTCTTCCCGCTATTTCCCCCTCTATAAAACTGGAAATGTTCCCCACTAGGTTTTCTTGCTTTGGTACTGCATGGATCTATCCAGATCAGCTTCAAAACTGCCATTTCGGTTATGCCATATAACATATTCCGTAACTGGAAACTGTCATTTCCAGTTACGCTTGCCTGGAAGTCCAAACACGGATTCAAAGGTTGCTTTTAATGACTCCTTACACAGAGGGATGATGCCTTCAACTCTTTCTCAGAGCACATAGAAACATATGCATATGCTGACAAGGTCATACCCCTCTTTGTAAGGGGATTTGAGGGCTAGAGCCAAGAAGTACCACAGAAAAACGAAATACTACTATTAAAAAAGTAACCTTCTCATATATACACACAGAGAGAGCTCAGCTTCAAGTTAGAAAACCTAGTTGTTTGCAGAACATCAGCTTGTAGAAGGTTGATTTGACAAAAGGCAAGGTATTATGGCCCTGCTTCAGCAGAACGTTTTGGCATGTGCTTGTCATCAGAAAGTTCACTTCTGTGCCTGGCTTTTAAGCTTGGACAACCCTTATTTCAAAAGGTGGGAGGCATTCAAGCATTTGCCTGGGTGGGAATCAGGGCTTGACACCAAAATATGCCAAAACCCCAACAATGAATCTACTTCAGCCTGCACAGGCCTTTGCAGTGCACAGGTGAAGACCTGAGAAGAGCCAAAAATGCCTTGGGAAGTTACTGGTCTCCTGAGACTCAATTCAGATGATCTCGTCTTCCCTGTCCACCTCCATTTCTATTACCATTTTATTGTGAACATTTGTGGTTTAATTTCTGCCTCTCCCCCACCTTTTTTGCTTTTCCAACCCCACTAAAACCTGGCAGGTTCTTAAATCCCTGCGTATCTTGATGGGAGGAGGGCTAAAATGACTCCTCTGGGGACAATGGATTCAATTCTCCTGCAGTGTGCCTATAAAGTCAAAACCAAATTCTTCTTTTTTATAGGAATTCATTCAAAACCTATTGATCTGAGCCTCCATCCTGGTCTGAAGAGTCTCCAAGCCTGAAGTTTTTGGTCAAGGTTTCTAAACAGACCTGTGCCCTCATCTGCTCAGTCAGCCAGCCCTTGGCCTCTTCCTCACCCCAGTGCTGTTTTCCACACGCTGTGCCCAACTCCATGGCATAACACACATACTTCTCCACCTCCCCAACCACCTCCCTCCCCAGATTTATGCCTGTGCTCCCCATCAACAGCATTGCATTCAGCTTTTCAACAAGGGACAAGATTGCTCATGATACAGATGTGGTTCCCCGCAGATACTACTGTAGAAGGTGAGTATGGCCAGGAGCATAATAGAGGCTGAAATCACTCCCTGGGAGTCATTACAAGCTATTACTAAGCTGAACCTAGGGACTCCTTATTACTTGAGTTATTGTTCTGGAAGCAGCTCTTGCAGTCTGCTAAAGAGGCTGTACACGAGGACTTACGGATTATGACAGTTTGGATTTACTCTGCACTGCTGTATCAAGGTGTAAAGAGAAACTTCTGTACATGAACGGTTGTAAGAACAGTCACTTATGGCTCCTAGCTGACCATTACAGCACACTTGAACTGCTGATGTGATCATCAGATCAACCCATCTGATCTCAAGATCACTGAGCAATTCCATCAGCATTCCTTACAGGCTTTTGAGCACTGGCAACCAGGCCAGCACAACTCAGATGCTTCTTCCAGAGCAGAGAAGGATTAAACACCAATTGTCCCCAAAAAAGGAGGCTTGGGAAATCTCTGAGCAGCTGAGCAATTCAGGACCTTACATCTCCACCATTAAAATGTTTCCCCTTATAAGAAATAATCATTCACTTCAAGGATATAGATGGTACCTAAGCCTTGGCAGCCACTGCACCACCTCCTGAAGTTTTCTGCACCATCTCCTTTTTCCAGTCCACTGTAACTCAACCCCAGACAGTTACCTGTTCAGGCCACATCAGGTTACACACCACATATGCTGCCCAAACTGTGAAAGCATAACCCTTCCCCCGTGTCTCTCCAGCACTTTGCAAACTGCAGATAAGCAAGGACACAGCCCTATGACCCCCCCAAAACTGGGATCTGAGCACAAGAAGAGAGGCAGGCAGACAGACAGATATGCAACAGTGAGCACAAGGCAGCAGTGAGATCACCAAGATGCCTGGGAGAAGCAATAGCCCCAGATTTATGTCCAGGTTCGAATGTCTGCTAGAGCAGAAGGTCGGGGGAATGACCCTGCCTTCCAGAAAGGAGCAGCAGTAAATCCTGCCTCCTACCACAGCTGGCCTGAAAATTATACAAGGAGGATAAAATTGTTCTATTACACAATCCTGAAAGATGACATGTTTTTTCTTGGTACCATCACTCTAAACTTCAGATCTTTCTATCTGGGGCTACTGAAATCTGTAGCTGTATCTTTTGAGCTGCGTTACTAATGGAAGATTAATTAGACACAAACTAGGAAGCCATTTAAGGTACAGCCAAGCCCCAGCAGGTTAAGATCATATACACAGCCACAGGATACTGCTCCTAAGGCTAGGAGACAGAGCCAAGCAAATCAGGTAGAATGTGCCATCAAAAAGCTTGAGGCCCTTAATTTAAGCCTACTGTCATTTCAGACAAAACAGAGAGACAAGGCTGGTTTCATGCAAACACATGGTTTAATGGCAGATAAAAAGCATTAAGTGTAGCAAGAACAGGAAAAGTATGTCAATTTCTGAAGGCATTTTGCTTGTTTTTATAAATAAAGCACATTTCCATTAGTTACTGTTCTGAAAGTTTATAAACATCGAGTTTGCAAGGTAGTAACTACTTTGTGTTGATCCTTTCCCCACCGAAAAACAGATCAGAATGGGGATTCTTTCTCACCACACCAGTGGCAAGAGCAGTGCCAGATATTAGTAAGAGGCTGTAAGAGAAACTCAGACATTCTCACCAGGATTTTCTACCCATTCTTAGGCTTTAATTTTCATTCATCAAAAAATAACAGAGAAAGGTTTCAAACACACAGAGTGGATTGATACAAACACGCTTCCCTCCTCCCACCCCCCACCTTCCCCTTTAATGACTTTGCCAATGGAGGAAAATAATTCAGTTGTGGCCAAGAACAGCATTTTAAAGTGTTTGTTGTTTTATAACCATTCATTGTGCTTAATTATAGATGTGTTAGAGCTCGTGTGATCATCTTTTCTTCCTGGAGTTACATAATCAGCCACCACCACATGCTTCCACCTACGACAATATTACAGCTTAGGGGCAGATCGTGCTAAATAGTCATTTCCCAGAGTTTAGCACTGTGAACAGTCTGAGGGGTGCAGATCTGCAGATGCTCATCACCTTTTAGGGTCCTCA
Organism: Nestor notabilis; assembly: GCF_000696875.1. Classification (NCBI taxonomy): domain Eukaryota; kingdom Metazoa; phylum Chordata; class Aves; order Psittaciformes; family Psittacidae; genus Nestor; species Nestor notabilis. The sequence goes on along the minus strand of NW_009912510.1, from coordinate 41,018 downwards.
GGAAGTCCATGACACCGTGGGAAGAGGTAAACACCATGCTTGCTCATAGGCAGTGGGGATCTCTGTGACTTGCGAGGCTCTGCTCCCTGGGCTAAGAGATTTCAGACACAGCTTCAGCTGCCCACTGGTGCTAAGGTTTTTATCCATCACATGCTTGCAGACCCACTGCCTTTTCTTGCTACATCCAATATTTAAGCCATCCAACACCAATGTCCTGCCTTCCTACCTAAAGAGCTTAAGGTGCCTTCTCATGTTATAACTTCACCATCCCTGCAGATATACGAGAAGTTCAACCGAAGTCACGTTTCTATCTAGTCACTGAACTAGACACTTTATTACAAAAAAGAAAATAACATGCCTTTCCATCATAAACAACCCTAGCCAAAACCTCAAGCAGAGTAATCAATTCCAATGTCACTACACAAATCACACTAACAGTAATGATGCTCCAAACCCTTATTATCTCATTAAGTAACATATGAATACCAATACATCTGGCAGTCTTAATTTCCTCCTGTTTTCTGACTATTCTTCTTGTGTCTGAGGAACTTTGCAACTGTTGAACTCCTCTAGAATGCAAAGTTGCCAAGTAAGCAGGATATTGCTCATCCATAGAGCAATATCTATGATCTCTGCTCATCTAGATCTACGCTCACCCATAGATCAGCTGAAATCTCTGCTGAGGCTGCAAGTGGGTTCTAAGGCAGGTGCTCAGCACCAGCTACACCGACACTGGTCATTACCAAAGACACATTACCTGGTCTAGGATCCTGTTTAAAGCCCTCCTGGAGGCAAAGAGGTTTTGCAATGTGGCACAGACAGCAAGGCTGGGGCCACAACAGTGCCCAGGTCCCAGCCTAACTCTGGAAGGAGACATGCCTTTGAAGGTACAAGCAAGCACATGGAAGCATGTGCATGCATGGTCCAGAAGTCATGGGTCACCACAGCCCAATTATGATAGCACTTGCCATTCCAGAACCAAGAGGAGACGGAAGAGAGTGATCTCTACTTGTCACATGGATGTATTCAGTGCATCCAACTGCCTTACAGATTAATCAAAAGCCTCAGCCTCCAGCCGTGCCACAGACTTCACAAGAGCAATTTATCACAGGAATTATAAAAAGCATTACAAGGATTCTGGAGGTGGCCATCGGTCAAGGAGCAGAGGAGGGGAAAAAAAATCTTTTCCTGGACTCTTACAGGTTGTACTTTGTTACCCTTCTCTCCAATAACAGATCATTTCCACCGACACCAAGAGGTGACAGCTTCAGAAAACAGCCACATCACTGGCCTTTCACATCATCCTCTGAGCTTTTCTTTCTTCTTCCTGCCTTCCTCACACCTCCACTCACTTCATACATTTTGTTTAAGCTATCCAATCGAAAAGGGAAGGAAAAAAGGATTAAGACATAAAAGTTTATTGATTGATTTAAAATTATGCTCTGAAACAAAACCCTCTGGATTGGAAAGCCTGTATTTCAGAGTGAAAAGGGATGGTGGAACACAGGAAACACACCGCAAAATAAACAACCTTGGCTCAGAGCATATATTTTGTCTTCATTATGCCCCTGAGAAGGTGTTAATATACAGTGTACAATGTATTAATCACCCCTCTAACTTCCAAATGCGAAATGCATCATTAACATTCGTGTTGTTTTCAATTAGTTTGCTGTATGGGAAGGAGGGGAACAGAGACGGGTTCTCTCACTAAATTTTGTTTCACTTGCAAAGCATGGGGATCATAAAAAAACCAGCCTGGGTGAAACTCCTGCACTCCCTATCATACACAGGGGCCTGCTGACAGCAAGATGTGGAAAGGCTTTTAATTGATGTGGCTATTAGAAAAAGGCAATGTTATGGATGGTGTTTTCAGGCAACCACGTAATTTAGAAGTGTAAGTTCTACTTTCAGGAGTGATTCAAATACTTCGGGACAGATTTTCAAAGGATAGCAACCACCAAAGAGGCAGATAAGCACCTAGTGGGATTTTTAAAAGTCCCTAAACTAAGAAGGCCCCTGACTCCTATTGATACTTTCATTTAAAAAGAAGGGCTTTGAAGCTTTTTTGATCCAAAGTCTTCGTTCTGCAGTACAGATTCATGAGAGAGAAAACCTGTTTGTTTATCATTTGTGAAACTCTCATCTTCCACAGATTCCTTTGCCAATGGCACAAAGGTTCAAAGTCAAATGGCATTCAGGGAGCCATGCCTTGGCAATGACTTATCTCTAAAAGCAGCCAAGGTCTTGCCCATTAGGAGATGTTATGACTTAAACCTGAAAGGATTTAGTTTTTCTGGGTGCTGACCACTTCTGAAAGATGATGTGCACTCTTGAGAGTTGGAAGGGCACCACCACCAGTAGGTTAGCTCTGAAATCTTTATCCAGCCAAACTCTTCCAAGTCTTATGGCCATTCTCTTGGGAACTTGGCTTCTGTGACAAAGCTGGAGCAGTTCAAAAGAGCTTATTGAAAAATATCTGTGAACACCAAACTCTTTTGCTAAACCAACTCCCACTTACGGATCAGCCAAGACCCCTGTGGTTGTCCAGGCCCCCTTCCAAAACAATCAGCCATGGGCCTTCTTGAGCTTGTTCCAACTTCAGCTAAAGCACATCTTTCAGGAAAAGCATCCAATGGCAATGTAAAGTTGCCATTCATGGATAATTGACCACAAGCCTTAGGGGAGGTATTACGGTTTCTAATTACTCTCACTGTTCAAAATGTCTGTCTTCTTCCTAGGCAGAGCTTCTTGAGCTCCAGTTACTTGCAAATGGCTCTTACTGTACTTTCTCAGACAAAAAAACTGGAGTCACCTTGCCACTAGGAAGAAAAAAATAGGATTTTGTAAAGAGAAAGACAGACACCCTGAGCCCAGGAGGATGACTCATATCTGAGATATCACCTCCAGAGGGAACACAGTCCAATTCCTCTACATTGACTTAAGGAGGAGCTAAGACACCTCAGCGAAGCTAAGTGGGATGGACTCAGGGTAGAGAGACTTGCGCTCTCCCCCCAGAAGTCTAACCCCTAGCCAACACAGACACATCACCACTCAGCCTCCACAGAGTCCAGCTGTTAAAGCATTCCTATGAAAATTCCTTGGATTACCATAGGAATTCAAAAGGATGCACCCATGGTCTGACAAATAAAATAGGATGGAGCCCGAGTTCTAGCTACAGAGATGCAGCACTAGCTCTGACACATCCCAAGCTGCCATCCCTACCTGCAGAAGCAGAGCCACTGTGTACTGGTAGCTCGACACAGAAGGCAACAGTATTCAGCTGTTGTTCCCCATGTGAGAAGCGATAATCAAAAAACCTCCCACACAGATCAAGGCAAAGGCAAATACTGAGCCCTTCCTAACCAACAGGAGTTATATGCATCTTTCTTTAATTGTGGCAGCAAATTCCACTTAATCCCCCTCATTATAGCACATGAGATGTTAAACAAAATAGCCTTTTGTTTAAGAGTGACACTGCCAGTGACGGAAAGAGCTGCCTGCTTCAATGTAAAATCCACCGCAAACCCATCTCTCTCCCCCATTCCCTGCTAACCATGATCCTCTATAGGCAGTTACTGCACAGCAGCCCATCAGGGATAAGCCAAGTCAAAAAGTTCCCACGTGCTGGAGACCTGAAACCACCCAGTGGAATAGGTTGCTATGGTTGCCAAGATTTAATCCAAATTGATACAGGTAAAAAAAAGAAAAATGTAGTGATTAAAAATAAATAAATAGACAAATCTGGGCCTTGTGCCATGAAAAATGTGAAGTTGTCCTTGACTCCAGTAGCAAATGAGGCATGAAATGTATCAAAATGTGATATTGAGTATAAGGATGTATTTAATATTTTACAACACTGGAAATCTTGTTACGAAGAGTTGGATCATAAATCAAGCTGAGAGGGGCCAGTTCTTCCCTTCTCTCCCCTTTCTTTACCTCTAATTGTTCTTAGAAAAGTTTGAGCAGCTGAATCATTTACTGAAGAAAGCTGAACATCACTCACAAGAAAACTGGAGGTGCTTCATTTGTCCATCAAGAACAATAAACTCTCATTAATCATCCATGCTGCTTGAAAGTCACACTAATTTCTGGTGATGTCTATCCTCCACAGCCATTCCCTGCATACCTTCAGAAAGGGCACAAAGTCTCTGTAGAGGCAAACCTTTACAGGAGAGATCTCTGCCATCAGTTAATTTAACCAATCATGTTAATTACCTGTCCAGGCTACCAGTTATCATCTTATCACTTGCTATTTGTACTGAAAGATTTGTCACTCATCTCTCCCGTATTGATTTTGCCCCCTGATTCTTATTTCATCTTAGAGCTGGGGGAATTCATCTGGTAAACCACATGTTCTGCAGACAGGAACTCGTCTGTATGGTTCCTGGGCAAGAGAGTAACTGCATATTTCACTCCTTTTCCTTCTTATTGCCCAGACACACATACACTTTTCATTACTGCTTTTGTTTAAGCATGCTCCTGAAAATGACTAACACAGAAAAGGTAAAGTGATTTTAGGAAGATTGCAGCTACAGTGGTGAAATACATCATTTATTTAATACACTGCATGCCATTTAACTAACCCTCTGGTAACTGCAGATATGGTACTCACCAAACACAAGAACCAACACGTTTAAATCCTATCCACTGGTCATGGTAAACTAATAGTTTTAATTTAAGTACCACGCTTATCCACCCTGCATGCCAAGTCCTGTTTGTCACCATGCTAATGAACATGTTTATTCACACATTCCCAGAAGAAACCAGCTCCTAAGGGGAAAAAAATGCTCCTTCCTCCTCTCAGAGTCCAGAAATGGTGTCGCCAAATCCACCAGGGTCACATCAAAGGTACACGTTCCAAACTGTTCTTTACCCACTTATAGATCTAACCCTATTTTCCTATGGAAACATGCTCCCCCAAGCAGGTGTTTGTCAGCCTCCCACAACCATAAATGAACCCGCTAGCCACCTGCAGCTACATTTGACAGAGCCAGCTCCCTCAAATACTTCAAGTTTCACCATAACAGCTGACAGACAATAGCCAGTCTCTCTCTCAGCATTCTCACAGGCAGCAAGCTTGCTTCTTATTTGAGAATTTACACACAATACAGCTTTTCTGAAGCTTTTTCTGTGGCCAGGGCATTCAGGCAAAGCTCACACTTATTTAGTTATCAAAGAATCCAACCATGACAAAGAAATCCATAAGAAACCAGGCTTCATTACTTCTAGTGCTGATGATACTGCCACAAAGACTGGGAGAAAAAAAAACATTGGTACTCCAAGTGATGGAGTTCCCAACACTCACCTTGAAATTTATTGCCCAGAGTAATTGAATTGCTGGACTGCAAACCAACACCTGCTCAAGGCTCTAAAAGTTCAGCAAAGACAGTGTCATGGTTTAAGCAAAAGAGGGGCTTTGCTCAAATCACCACCACTGGACACTGACAAACCTCCTGTGTGCCTTACCCACCGGAGAGCAGCACAGAAAAGCTCCCTCCACCCTGCACCTCACAGAGCACTCCCCAGCTACTAGCAAAAACACAGAACTGATGGTTTCAGATTGAATAAAATGCTTTGCTTCAATTTCAGTATTTATAAGACCAAAAAGATTAAACCAGTTTCAAAACAGAATTATTTCTTAATGGAACACAATCAAAGCATGTTTTTACAAGATTCCAAACTGATGTATCTACTCTTTTCTAGAATTTTAGCTTTACCATTCCATTTTTCTAAGCACTTTTGTGATGAATTTACCTTCTGACAACAAGTTGCTCCATTCACCAGGTATCAAACAGCGCTTGCAGAGCTTCCTCTCTCTTGTAATCACTAAGCCAGAACCCCACGGTAGTTTACATAGTTAATTCCCACTGTAAGCAGTGACAATTAAGAGTGGAAGTATCTGGGCTTATTTCTATTTGCTTCCTTCCTCAGAAACAAGCCTTGAGCTAGACAGGAGGAGGCCAGGATGCAAGCCCCTCGGCAGCACACACCACGCAGGTTCTGGTGCCTTCTCTGTGATTCACCTTCCTTCCCTCCCACAGTGGCTGTTCTGCAGAATGGCTGCACCTTCCCTTCACTGCCACCCACCACAGCCTGCAACAGGCTCCTCTCAGCAACTGTGTTAAACCTCCTTGCAGTTTCCTCATTTCAGTAACACCTCTGTAACCCTAAACCCAACTTCGTGCATAGATAGGTTCAACATCCTCAAATGCCTGTCCTGCATCCCTCCTGACGGCATCAGGCTCCTCTGCCCAGTATTGCTCACTCCCCGCTAGCTGGACACAGCTTCTTGCAACAACCACTGCTGTATTTTACTTAAATTATGGAGAGAAGCCACTGTATGAGAGCTGTCATTTGCAGGGGGAGAGGGAACTGTTTGCTGTCTGGCTTTACAGAAGACCATTCAGTTGTCTGCAATCTCTCAGTGTGATCTTCCACAAGTACCAGTTCCTCAAAGATTTGTCCTTTCTAAGGAACAGCATCCTGTCCCCAGAGACCCAGAAGATCCCATATATCAGTTCTACCAGTGCTTCTAATCCAGTGCTCATGCAGCTCTTGCCAGCATAAGCACAACCCCCCTTTCCTCAAATTCAGAATGCCATCTGACATCTTTATTTCATTCCCTTTTCTTCCTTCCCATCTCCAGAAGACATTTCCACACAACATTCTCTGCCTCAGCAACTCTAAATAAAACATGTTTAACAGTGTCTTTATTCATTTTTCCAAGAAGTAATTAGAAGCAAGAACAGGAGTCAAGAATGTAGACGTTACCCTTCCTAAAGGAAAGCAGATTTCTAATTAGCGAAGGAAGCAGCTTCTGTGGGATTCTTTCTCCAAACAGCTGTTGCTGAGGGATCATCTGTCTTTCTTCTTTTCCTCTTTTGCAGTAAAAAGTTCATTTATTTTAACATATATAACTGTTGCAGTACCCAATTAAGGCAGATGTAGCAAAACTAGAATCAAGGGACACGGTGGCAGAATAAAGACAACTTGATGAACCCTAAACCACCACTGAAGGAAGGCAGCCAAGCACTCTCATCTCTGCAAGCAGCCACATTAGGCCAAATGGCAGTTTCTGCTTCACCCCTCCACACAAAGTGGCTGCTGGTACCCCTGTTCAGCCCTCCACCAGCTGATCTCTATAGCTGGTCCTTGACCTCACAAAAACATATGCCACTTAAACCATCCTATTTCTTCTTCCCGTAGAAGAGATGGGAAAACAGCACAAGGACTGGGGCTCAGCTCTGAAGAAACTGAGGGACAAAAGTGCTCACAATTTTGTTGTGGCAAGGGATTTCACCCGTTACTGAGCAAATGCCTATACTAGCATTAATCATACAGAGTTAAACTAACTATATAAAAATCCTCATACAACTACGGCATAAAAAACCCCAATCACCAACGTCATTCTGTCTCCACGCTGAACATAGCACACCCAGGACGGATGGTCTCTCTGTCCACCCCCTTTACCATGCTCTAAGGCCCTGACCATACAGTTGCTTGCTGAGCATGGTTTAGGAAAGCATTCACATGAAAAAAGATTCTCAAGTGTCAGATCTAGGAAGATGACTTTTTTCCAGCCACCTTTTTTCAGGCCTCAGGTGCTGACATGACTGACAGTCCCTCCTCTAGCCCTCTGAGAGAAGCTAGACAACTTTCACCCAAAGCAGCAGGCATTCCACTTTGTTCTACTAATATAACCTCCTTTCCTCCCTTCTAGGACAAAGATGATTGTTTTTAAATCATGCAAAAATCAAAGCTGTGATGTTACTTCACACTTACAAGCTTTTCACATCAAAAAGACATTTTCCATTAAAGAACATTTTCACAAGATACCTCTTTCTTATCAATTGTTTGTTTTCTTCATTATCATCTTAACCTGGGAAAGTTTACCACGTTCTTCTGAAGGGAGGCTCTGTGGAAATGTAAATCACCCCCTACAAAGCTGCAGTGGCAAGGGCACCTTTTTACCTTCACAGCAAAAGGGAGTCTGAAGCAAAACCCAGCTGAAGTAAGCTTGCATACACATGCTACTGTGATATGCTCAGCACTGCACAATTATCAGCTAAGACTGATTCAGTGGACAGCTCCTCTATATGACTATTTGTGTCCAAGGATAATAATGACACAAAAACTAATGGGGCTAAGCAAGTTCAGAATTAATTTAGACTGGCATTCTGAAGGCGTTCCCATCCAGTAGAGCAGCAAGGATCTAGAACAGCCTTCCCAAAAACTAACTAGGGGAAAAAAACCAATAGCAGTTCTGAGATGGTGACTGCTAACTTCTACCAAGGCAGGTGATTGCAGGGACTGCATGTCTCATAAGGTCCCAGTCCGGGCTTACATCCAATAATCCTTCAACACATCACACAGAGAGAACAGAGCAACGCGTACATATGTGCCACACACACAGTGTTTTCAGCCAAGCCCTCCACTTCTTCAGGATGAAGGTGGCTGTGGCATACACAGACATATTGTGCACCTAATATACCACATAAACCATATAAACAAACACACCTACAAAGACATTTCATTCTGAACTGGTTTCTCTCCAATCTGTATGCCACAGCTTCCTAAGGAAGCCCTAAAGAACTGGAACAAACAAGCCAGCCTCAAGTGTTGGTATTTAAATGATCACTTAATAATTCAATAAAAAAAAATCAATCTGCTTCACTTCTGTCTAGACAAACCACTTGCTCCCTCACTCTTGTTAAGGCTCAGGTCCCTTCTTGGACTGCATCTCCTTATCTGAGAAGCCTGGTAAGGGAGTGTACAAGTGTGAAACGAAGGAGAAAGCCCCTAAAGGGTCCTTGTTATTGCCAATGCAATGTCGGCCTGCCAAAATAAGACCCTTTTGTCAGTCCAAAGCTAGGGACTGAGTCAGACACACAGGTAAGAGAGCTCTCCTATCTGAGATACACAACCGTATTATTCAGTGGCTCTCTTCAGAAAGTCCATGCATGCCTAAAGGCATCTGAGCTCCATCACACACATGCTTCTGTGTGCAGAGAAATGCTTGTGTACCCATGTGGAGAAGAGGAAAAAAGAAAAAGAAATAAAAGGAAAAGGAAAAAATCTATAAGAGTAAATGCACTCAGAGATAATTCCCAAGCAGTCAGTTGCCAACAAAGTAGTACAAACACACACATCAAAAGATGAGATCTGTATCAATGCTCTGGGACTGGCGCATCATGGGTTCCACCTAGAAACTGATAACACCAAGCAAGAGGGAGAGCAGAGAAAGCCACAAAACAAGATGACTTATACGCCAAAGGCAGAGCAGCCTGAGCTGCGTGCATCAGAGATGCCCCTCCTCTTCACAGACATACCAGAGATGTCTCCTGCCTTAGCCTCAGAGAAACACTGACACTCTGCAATCACACACTACCAGCAGCAGGAAGGGTCAAGAGAAAGATTCAGCTACAAATTTTCCAATAGCTGAAATAGTGTTTGATCAAAGGAATGTCTTAGAAATCACTGGTGCATTGCTGGGAGAGAGCATAGGAGCAGACGTTTCGAAAGTGATTCTTTGCTCACATCACACATCTCCTACAAGAAGCCAGCACATGGCCTGCCGCCCTCCCTTCCTTCATGAGCTGCCTCGACTTCAGTCCTTGTTATTCAGCATATTTTTATCTGGTTTCCTCTGCACTTCAGTTCACATTACGCCATCTCAATCCAGAGTTATAAACCAGTCCACCATAACCATCAGCTTGATTACAGAGACTGTGGCATATAATGAATGTGTATAATGTATATGTAGGAAGCAAAAGACACCTCTATTTTTTTGGGTTTGTAAAGACAAATAGCTTCAATTGTTTAATCAATAAAAATGCCTCTCCAACTCCTACTGTTATTACAAAGCTATTTCAGACAGAGTGAAAAAGAACCATTGCATCTATATCCCCGTCAAAGGAGACAGGAGCTGATCTGCCACTGAATGAACTACCTGGACACATCCTCTGTGTGACTCTAGCACTCCTGAATTCTAGCACTAAGCAAGCTGAACCTCCACTGCATCCCAATCTCTCTCTATTACTGTGGCTTTATCAACTTTAAACCATCCCATTAACCTAAATGGTGATTCTTCCAAGAAAGGATAGCTGAAAATACACAATCTGTAAATTATTCAGCAAATGGCATTTACAGCGGAGGGGCCATGTATGTTGACATCAAGAGAAGAGCAGCTGCTGGCCCCAGAGAGCTGGGAGATGGGGAGCTAAGGAGGCAGGAAGCAATTCTGCACAGGCAAGAAGGTCTGGGAAGAAGGAAGCTGGAACAGGTGCCATTCCAGCAGGGAGCACTGCTCCTGCAGCAGAGACCACAGACCCAGCTGCCAGGAAGCCTCTAAGAGGCAGGCAGTGCTGGAGCAGTTGTTCATAATTGCCAGCAATGCTTTCCTGGTAGGAACAGCAGGGACCAGCATGATGTGAGGTATGTCACCATATGCCTCACAACTTGCTCACACCAACAGCTCTAGCTTAGAGCTGTAGGGAACACTTAACTGAAGGGACAAAGAAATAACATGTCTTGTAGATTACTCTCCTCTTCCTTTTTGGCACATCTTGTCTTAAGGCTTCTTGCATCTGGGGATAGAGGCTGCCTTCAGGAAGAATGCAAGGTTTTCCATCACTGGTTACACAAGACCCATTTAATCCCTCAAAACCTGAACTTAATGCACAGATTAAAAGTCACCCTTAGCTCTAGTTAGCAAGCACAATTCCCAATGGTTCCTTGAGGAACAGACCCTGAAGTGTATTAGGGCAAAGGCTCAGCAAATCCAGAAACTCTGTTGTACAGGAAGACAGTAGGAGAAAATGTGCCAGTTAAAGCTTGAAGCCAGACCAAAGGGCAAAGTGATGTCACTTCTGGGGGCAGTAGCAGGCACAGAAACAAGAAATGTTCACATTTGATCTCAGAGGGCCAGTGCCTACTGGAGGGAAAGGATGACCCTGTTCAAATACAACCTGCAGCAAAAACAGGTACCCCAAATCCCAGCTTCACTCTGTAACGGCAAACAACCTCCTGGTCAGGGTCCAGCTTAAGCTCTTTTATTTCTTCCATCATCTTTGTGTAACCTAGCACCTCCCCATGGTGGCAAGGAAGAGCTCCTGGACCAGGGTGTCCCACAGATCCTCAGCAAGATGCAATTTGCATCGACTAGGACTCCTAGAACTGCTGCAGTAAAAAGAGGAGAAAACCTAGGAGTCAGGAAGATGCACATATTTCCACAGCACCATTGACTCTCTTCTGTATCTCTTACTTCTTTGAAACAGAGATTTTTTTCCCCTTTTCTTTTCTCTTTTCTCCCATGGAGACTGTGTATTAACTGTCAGTTCCCTAGAATCTTGTACGCTGTTCTGTCTGGCTCTTTTCCACATCTCCAGGGTGCCATTCTTTATTTCTCCTTGTTGCTCTCTTTTCTTCACCTCACTCTCCCCTGAGCTTCTTTTATCTCCATAGCTCCTGGCCAATGGACTCACGACCACCAATGTCCAGTAAGGCTGATCTCACCCATGCTCCTGTCAGGTCAGTGTCTCTTTCCCCCCTTGCTCTTTGCTCTCTGGGAATGGAGCTCAGTTGCCCTTTCTTCTGCAGGTGGCAAACTCCCAGAGGAAAGGAGGAGGAAAGAGGGAAATATATCAACACAGCCCACAGTATCCCAAAGATCCCCTGTCAATCACAGCCTGAGCAAAACTGCTCTTCAGTCTTGACCAAGTTGAGTTGTTGCTGGCTGGGGAAAAGAACTCATTTTACTTATCAGTGTGGGAAGAGAGATTAGAGATGTTCCGGAGTCTGAGGAGAAAAATCAGTGAATTGGAAAAGAAAAGGTACTTGCAGAGAGGGAGAAGACACATTTGCTTGTCAGGTACAAGTAGAAGCTAAAGGGAGAAAATGGGTTGAGAAGTGAAGGGACAGGAGAAGGGGGAAGCTGGACTACAAAGAGAAGATAGTGCAAACTCTTCTGCCCTGTACTTCAAACTGATCTTGAGTAAGACAAGAAAATGATGTCACAAGATTCTTCCTTCAAATGCAAGTAAACAGAGCTTGAATCACTCTAACATCAAAACTGGGGGATGAAGAACTGTGTTCTCTCCATCCTTTGCACTCTGCATTGCCATGCCCTCATACCACAGCCCACCTCCCTCTCCCTGTGTACGCACACACAAGCACACACTTTCTCCCTGGCTCCTGGACCACAGTTTAGGCTCATGAGATTTTGCAGCTTGCCAAGATGTTGTCAAAGTGACAGACCTGAAAGGGACAGGTCTGCCCAAACCCACCCAGCCAGCTCTTGAACAGTCCCCTCTCCATGCCACCCTTCCCAAAGGCTCTCCTAGTGTCCTGCTCTAGCTCAGCCCTTTTCTCTCTCCTCCCGAGAAACCTGCAGGGACCCACACAGATTTCTACCCCATTCTTGCCCACATTGTCCCCTCCTCCTCAGCCCACAGACTCACCTCCTCCTAGTTCCTATACCCCAAAAGACAGCCAGCCTTGGTGCAGGGGATGCTCGCTGCTGTGGATCAAGGTACCTGGAAGATGGCCTCGGGGGCCAGGGCTACACACACGGCCCCATTTCCCAGTGGCTAATGCCCTGCTCTGGCACAGCTCCCCTTCACTAAGCTCCTGGCTATGCTGAGCTACAGGCAATTACTCATGCCTGGCTACAAGCTCAGCTGAAACACAGCCAGAGTGAAGAGGTCTTGCTGGCAGGTTACATACAGCCCTGGGATGAGTCAGGAGCAAGAGATGGAAGCCACACCAAAGAGAGGGGTATGGGGATGCAGGAGCTGGAGGGAAGAGGGAAAGAAGGGCAGGCAGTCATGAAAGCCCTGCTGCTGCTGCTGTGGATGGGCAAACAGCCCCAGGAACAACGCCGAACGGCCCGAGGAACACTGCAGCCACACCAGCTGCTTCACTCTGAGCACACCAGCCTTCCATGAGCTCTCCCCAACTAAGATGGCTTTGCAAATTCCCACAAAGGCATATTCAGAGAGGAAAGAAGCCTACCTCAAAATACTTCTAATCAACACAGAGCACTCATCTGGAAGCAGAGAGAAAAACAGAGACTTGATAGCAGGCACTGGAAGGGAAGAAAGTGAGCAACGTAGTAGATTCAAGACACACCATTTCTGCAGGGGAGAGAAAAAAAATTCTAACTTCTACCTCTAAAAAGGAAGGACTAGATAACACCTTATGAAGACTTCTCCCTCTGAAAAATTAATCCTGACAATACAAAGACATACACAAGAAAGGAACAACTCTCTGCAGAGCACCCATGAAAGAGGAAGGCAAGTTCGGTCAGGAAAGATGATTACTTTAACATAATAATGTCCCCCCATGTATTTGAGCAAACCTCTTTTGTGTTTTCTTCTACTGCAAGGCTGTAATAACCCCACAAATACTCAGTCAGCTACAATAAAAGCCACATCACAACAAACCAGCCAGAAGGCCATTATGTGAAACACATTTTCAGTAAAATAAAATAAAAAAGAAAGAGGAAAACAATAAAGCCAACATTTTCAGAGCAAAACCTCAATGCCTCTTGCCCATCACTCATGACACACCTGCAAATTGCTTCAGTTCATCAAGACTTCTCTGTTTCTCACTTCGGGATCAGTTTTCTGCAGGTCGTTAGCAGCCCAAAGGGAAACGCACTTTCCCCCAAGCCTGCATTCCCAACCCGTGCATCTGGCAGGAGAGAGCAAGACCTTGTTTTCTTGACCAGTATTGTGACATGGATGCAAATTGCCCTCGACCAGCACAGCAATGAGAATGGGGCATGCGATTGTCTTGATTTTTCCTCAGTGGTACAAAGCCATCATAGTGGGATGCCTTTAAAAGGTAGCACCTTCCAGGGTGAAGGGCCAGCAGATCATTAAAGTGAACATAACAGCCTTGCTTAGGACACACTAGTGGTCTCTTTGGTCTGGCTGTCAGGGTCTGACAGGAGCCTGCACAGAGTGCTGGAGAAGAAAGTGCAAAGGCAGAATAGACACAGCTTGCCCTGAGGTTAAGTTTCCACTCAACTCTCATTAAGCCTAAGTCAGGTCATATCCTGAAGCACAAGAATTTAGAACTTTCTATTCATTTATGCTTTCACATTTACAACTCTGTAAAAACTCTGATAAGCCACATAAATATCTACTCTCAGCTTCAATTATACTGTGTGACAATGAACACCACGGGCTATTTTTTCATGATACTTGGGAATTAACCCACGTCAGCAACTCAAGTTTGACTTTCAATTACCTTGTCTTTCCTAATGGTTTTGCCTGAATGATCCATCCACACACTTTTGTCTGCTCGTCATAAAGAAAAGCTTGCACATCAAATACAGCCAAAGAAATTTGAGAACTTGTCTTATAATGTAAGGTTTGGTCTCCAGATCCCATTAGCAAACCTCCTCAGATGCGAACACAATCATCCTGCACAAGAACTACAACTGCTATGCCGCTGCACGCTGTTTCAAAGCGTGCCTCCTGCGTGCCTGGCAAACTGCAGATGAGACAGCAAGCCCAGGGGAGTTCAGATCACAGCAGCCAGGAGCTCCTGCACCAGCAACACTCTCCTGCACTAGATTTCCTTGCCCAGAGCCTGACCTTCCCTATGTCCACACAGCCATGGAGCAAAGGGGAAACACAACAAAGTGAAGACAAGCACTGAACACCAGCAAGAGGTGCACACTGCTCCTTCCTGTGTGCTGTAGGACTCCTCTCTCGCATATCATCCCAATGGCAAACTCTGCTCCGGCACCTGATGCTGAGCCCACTGCTGCTATTGTTATTCCAAATACACCTGATTGTATGTCTGTAGATTAGCAGAGCTGCGCCTTCTCTCCTACAACATGCTCTCTAGCAAGGCTAGAAACTTCACTGTAAATATCTCATCTTCTAGAACAGAGAAAGGCAGCAGAGGAGGAAAGGGGATGGAAGGACTACAGTTCCGTCATGTCTCTCTGTAGTGCTCCAGGTGTCAGAAAAAGAATCCATTATGGCCTTTTATTCTTCCTTCACTTTTGAAGTTATTGTCACAAGTTCTTACGATGCCAACAATGAAGAATCCCATTGTTCTTCTAATTAATTCAGCAATCTCAGTGAAATAATACAAGCCGCAATTGTAATTCCAAGCTCACCCCTCGACCACTGGAATCAACTAATTAAATAACAATCATCACTACCGTGTGCGTTTAGAAGATGGACTGTGCTGTTTTATTGCTGCAATTAGGGAATGCACTCAATAATCGGAATGAAATACAAGTTTACCCAGGAGCCCACTAAATTATGACAGTTCATACTTTGTTTTCTTTTCATCCTAGCAAAAAGATGGCAATTCTCCCCCTTCCACGCTTCCTCAGTTAGAAAGGGCACTGTGGCAATGCAAGACAGGTTACCAGCTGCAGACAGCCCTGCTGTGCAGGCACCGTCTTCTCTTCTTCCCAGTTCAGATAACCTCTGTCTTTTTGATCAAGGTCCCTCATAATCATCTCGGACTGCATCCTTTATTGAATAAATCAGCAGGGGGCTGCAGACATATTCACGCAGAGATACCTGCTGTTACTGGTAGGATGCAGAACACACATGCTGGCTGCCCTAGCTCAGATCTCAGAAGAGACAAGGCAGTGACAGAGATCACTAATACAGTGACAACAGGCTGGAGAGACGGCAGTCCTGGATGCTCACCCAGGGTGCCTCTCCATCCCTGGAGGTGTCACCCGCTATGCCACTGTTCTCAGCAGCAGATTACAAATCCTTGCTGTCCTCTCCAGATTGGTACATCAAAGGGATGACTGGATCACATTATTTCATGCGAATGCTTAATATTACACTCACAGCAAAAACAATACTTGGAAATCTCTGGCTGAGGATTTCTGAGCACCTCAAGGTTAATAACAAACAGGGTTCTTCTCAATAGATGAGGGACCTATTCCTTTCAGTTTAGTGCCCAGTGTCACACTAGAAAGGGTGCGGTAACTTGTGCAGGACTCTGCCTTGTCTCCACAGAAGAGATTGTGCACAACCCACTGCCCTTCGGGGCCTTTCCTATTCAGACTCTGCCTTCCCAGCCCAGCTTAAAAGGTAACAGCACTCTGAAAAATGGGATGGGTGAGCAAGCATCTCTGTTGGCACAGTAGTTACTCTGATCAAACGAGCCCGGATTTCTCTGTTAAGAGCACATCACTCTCTCTGTCTCCCCTCTTAACTACCAATCATGCAAACTCATATGGGAGCTGTAGATTCATGCTGGGTCCTTCCCTTTTTTACCTTTATGAGTCATAAAGATCACACAAGCCAAATGCAGACTATGAGGCCACTGGGCCCAAGGGAATCTGGCTCTGGTTTTGGGAACGTACAAGTGCAATTGCCTGGTTCTTCAGCTGAGACTTCATTAGCACTTCTGGTGATGCCCAAGACAGAGCAGATGATGACTTCCCCAGCTGCTCTGCTGTCTCTGCAGGCCTAGCCAGAGTAAGGAGGAGAATAAATATGAAAGGTCTGACTAAAAGCCTTTGCAACAGCAACCACTGGACAAGTCTGCAGAGGAGGAATATGCCATTTTCTCCACTGTACTAGCATAGTGATAGCACACAGACACCCAAACTGATGGACTTGTTTATATTGAAATCAACAGGACTTCAGCACAAATTTGAAGTTAACCTTAGTACTTGTGGTGATCTGAGATGTTTTCCCCCAAGACAGAGGAAAGCTGTGGCAGAGCTAGCTCTAGGGTAAGATCTGCCTGGCTCATGGAAGCTGGTTTGGGATGGAAGTCTTCAAAGCAACCACGCCAATAAAGGAAAGAGACACCCATTGTGTAACCAGAGAGATAACTGGCATGGACAGCAGCAGCAGGAGGAGGTGTGAAAATCAAATTGGATAAAAGGCAGGTGTTCAGGGAGGAGTGGAGGCTGAGGGGAGGGGGAAGGCAGGAGAGGTAGAGTAAGCAACTAAATAGAACAGTACTGGCATTGTACTGCTGTCATTGGTACTTCACAACATTTGCAAAATGCTCATGTCTGCTTCAGGAAGAAGAATTAGAAGGAGCTTTAAAACTGCATAATCAACCCATCACCGAGAGCCAAAGGAAAACCACATTCTCACTCTGCTCTGGCTTTGCTGCAGAGGTCAGGCAAGCTGCCCTCCCAGCCAGGCAGAGGCATCTTGTGTCAGGTTTGGGGTACTGGAGGGCAAGCAAAGCACACCGTGTTTCATGGAACCATCAGATTGCTCCCAGATGCCTGCAGAGCTGAGATGTCTGGGTAGAGGGGAGCCATCCCATCTTGCTAGCAGAGTCAGAAGGGGAGAGCAGGTCTCTGCTGCCACCTGACTGAGGCATCATCATTCTTACGCGAGGAATATTCCAGATTAGGCAGCATCCGTGCTTCAGAAATAATGAACTGTGATTACACAGGATGGTGGCCAAAACACATTAGAGCTAAAGCCGGGGAGAATTTCTCAAATAGTTTTTGTGTCAAAAGAATGGCCTTCTTCCAAAAATTCATCATTTTTGTAATTCAGCCCCCTCACCAAGAAGTTTCCAGTTTTGCCCACAAGCCCCTCAAGTAACACACTTAGTTTCTATTGCTTTTATTAGGTGCATTAGGAAACAGCTCTTACAAAAGCGAAAAAATAACAAGAGGAAAAAAGCACAGAAGGGAAAAAGAGGCCATGAGATGGATGAACGTGACTTCATTTTTCATCTCCAAAACTGCAATTATTAATCCATGTGTATCTTTTTGCCATTTTGGAGCTTCCTCCAACTCTCATGGGTTTACTCAAGCCCACACAGAGAAGGAGGCAGATGGGATAATTCAGGTTCCTCTGTGTCACATGTGGTCTCCCGCTGGGTCAGCTCCAGGCTGCGACAAAAGATGTTCCTCTGCCCACAGGGACGAGGCTGCAGGGTGATAGGGATATACATTTGCAGCATGACAAGACAAGAGAACCCCGGCTGAGGAAGATGCCAAATATGCTCATGGTCAGCAGCTATCCCTGCCCTATATTTGCACACCAACTGACAGAGCAGACAGAGAGGACTGACAAGCAGCAGGGACATGACCTGCATTTGCCTCCTCTCCCCAGGGTAGTTGTTGCCATGACCTAGAAGGCAAGCGTCTCAATTCAGGGACAAAGCAGTGCTTCCAGCCTGCAAGCTAATATTCCAGTTGATTATACTATTCATATATTTTTACATATAAAAATTTACTGCTTGCCTTTCCACTTCGATGGCTTCAAGAAGTTTCCTGTAATAACTGCTTAGAACCTCTCTCCTCTGCCTGGACGCTGATGCCCAGCCTGAATCTTCTTTGCTACTGGGCTACACTTCTCTACATTTTCACCCAGAAAAAGTGTCAGTGGACAGTCTCAGGTTTATTCCAGACACTGTCACGATGTGCTATGTCTTCCTTAGGATATTTCCATTCCTTTGTTATCTATTCACAATAGTAAAAATAAGCCCAGTGCTGTGCAAGAAGCGGCCCATCAAGAGTGCTACGTGTATACACTCATGTCTCCGACCACTGCTTCCCTCCTCTAACCCACTGCTTGCACCGCCCATCACCCTCCCCCTGCTCCAGGTGCTCTGGAGCAGATCCCAAGCAGACGTACACTTCCTTCAGCTCCAGGACCAGTTTCAACTCATGCTGGCATTGCCAGGACCGAGGCAGTGCCACAAGCACAGGCTGCCTCCTGGTCAGCCATGCCTGGCCCCTGAATGAATATGGACAGGTTGTTTTGCTTTGACTCGTGTCCTGTGTTACGCAGAAAGCCGCACAACCTACCCCTGCTCCCTGCCTGACAGCCCTGAGCTTCAGCAGATTTGAAAGAGTATCTACTAATTACCCTACCATAATGAACTAAAGCAGTTTGTAACAGAGCTGTTATGTTGAAGTCGGGAGTCTTTTATCTTATGAATGTTCAGGTGACCTGAACATTCTGACACAGAGCACAAAAATCTAAGGGATGCAACACTAGTACTGTGCTCCCAGCAGTCCCTCTGCCTATGGGAGATCCTTCAGCTAAATGGGACTTCACCTGTTAACATCATCTTGTTTTTAACAGTAAAGCCACTCACAAATGGCTGGAGGCTTTTTGCATAAAAGGAGAACAAGCAGTTAGTCTAATTGGAGACAATCCATCCACAACACACAGTTTGTTGTAAAGCTGGTTTTATTGGTAGCAAAGCTGGAAAGGATTTCAAGTTTGTTTCCTCGGCCTGCTGCTCGTATGAAGTCTAGTGGCCCATGAGTTTGCTGGATCTCAGATTCTTGAAGCTAAAACACCACTATCAAACTGTATAAATCACTCCACATGATTAGAGCTCTGGCATGCCCAGTCCTAGACCTGGTCTCTGATCAAACCACAAGATCTGGAATAAGTTGCAAGGAAAAACAGATTAACCTGTCCTAAGGGAGAATTACGCCAAGCCTTTGCTCTTCTCAGCTTTGATTTGCCTGTTAGCCCTGAGAGTACCCAATCTGGATGACTTTGAACTCAAGGATATCTTGTAGCACCCAGGTCTGCAGGCAGATGCTGTGTTACATTGAAGATGATGAATCCATTGCTCACATGGAGACTCAGCAACAGAGCAAAGGACTCCAGCCAAAATCGGCTGACGGGACAAGAGGGGGATGCCAGCACTACTCACCCCGCTCTGCTTCTGAAGAGGATGTGTAATCCCTGGCACAACACATCTCCTCTTTTTCAGGGGAGAAAGACAGGACTTTTCTTGTTCTACAACACCACTACCACCCCCCGAAAACCACCTATTTCAATGCAACATCTAAAAAAAGAAAAAAGAAATAATTCCCAGGGGAGGGAAAACAAGGTACCTCTACAAGAAAAAGGAAACCAGAAGCACAAACCATAGGAAAGGTGCTTCTGGCATCAATGTATTGAAAGCCCTAATCACAATCCCATAAAACAGTTAATTTGATTAGCCAAGCATGATTTAGACAAGTTTATCCCGCTGTTGGTCCTTGTTTCCCTGACAGGGTTTGATCTGTCGAATGCTTTATACTACCTTTGCCAGGGAAAGGGTGTTTCAGCCAGGGAAGGGTCATTACAAATTCAGGAGACACTGCACAGCAGTCAACTCATGTTTTACTCACCCTCTCTCCCTAATAAAGATTGCCATACTAATGCAACACCAGTTTTTAGCCATCTTCTTCCCCATATGCCCCCACTTACACAGTTGGTACAATTTGTCCCAATTCCTGCCTGCTAATTAAAGAAAAAGAAGAGCCTGTAGATGATGAGGGAGATGTTCTCCTTGGATGCAGTATCAGAATCTTTGCTGTGACTTTGTGCTTACTGTGACATTACCATAACCCCCATGCCGTAAACCACGCTGGTCCAGCCCTAGTGACATAACCATAACACATTTATGCTGCTAAAAGCAAGCAAATAAGCAAACAAACCCCAAACCATTCCCTCTATGGCAAATTGCCCCCAGCACTGGGATGCTCACTCAGCATCACAGACATAGCTACAACCCTCCACAGGTGGGAAGAGGGCTGGAACTGCCAATAAGCCCGAAGACCTGTTTTCTGGCTGGAAGCACAGGAACACGTTGGCAACAAGTTTCCTTCCCCATGTCTACAATATTTCATCTGGTGAATAGATGTTCTGGTGATATACACTGAGCTGTCAGGGAAATGGGCTTCTCATCTAAGTTTTAACACGTCTCCTGGGATGCTGATGCTGGAGGACAACATCCTCTGAGTCTTGTTGGACAGACAGATGGCAACACAGAACAAAAAGCCTGTTATAAATCAACACCGGTACTTTGCTCTTGTTTAGGTCAGACTATTTGCACAATGCAGCATGGTCCAGAGGCGCCCAAGCAAGCTCTGCATGAGTTGCTTGCCTACAGCCATGCCCTCTACTTTGTATTTGATTTGCCTTTGGTATCATGTTGACAGGCCATCAACTGGGAGGCTACTGCTGTGACAAGCATTTCTTCAACACAAAGCAAAGAACACCCCACACATAACTAAACCAGGAGATGGCAAGAATTGAAAAGACTGATGCATTGCACAGCCATTTGAAAGGACTGGTTAGCAAATGAGGGAGAAACACATGCCTCCCCTCTTGAACCAAACTCTACCAAAATCAGCATTGTGATCTCCCATTACAGACAACTTGAAAGGGATCTGAGACTCCCAGAGTATAGGTAACAACCTAAAAAACCCATTGGTGGGATTTACTCCTGCAACAATCATATTTTTTTTAGTCCTCTCCGATGTTTGGTGAGAAACTACCCCTTTATGGTGCACAAAGAGATGTTCTGCAGAGACGAAATATGCATACAAGCAAGGAGGTATAATAGAACCCTGGCCTTTTTGCTTTCACCTATATCTTAGGGCCATCCTTGCAGCCATCACCAAACACCTGCATCACATGCAACTATCAAGATTATTAGTTTTAAAGTCTCATTTATTTAGCTGCTTTCCTGAAAGCTAACCCCAACTTGGAGCCATTCTGCTGACACAAGGCCTTAAAAAAATCCAAAACTATATTATTTTTGCTGTTGACGTTTACAGATTCTGCTGTATCCATCTGTCCAGTTAATTACTTTGTGCAGTAGCCTGTTAGCTTCTTAAAACAAATGAAAAAGGACCCAATTATCATTCTGGGCAGCTCCCTGGATCCCAGAGAGGCAGCACATCCCCAGAGCCACAAGTGCCTTTGTTACTGTTGTAAGCTGACAAACAGGCAGAGAGAGAGAAGTGCTTTGCAAGACTTTCTTTATGCTGGCAGGATAGGGGCAAAATTACCATCTCCCACTCACATCGAACCTTCAGTAACAGTTCCCAGTGCTGCTAGTGGGTCTCCTTGCTCTTACCTCTTCCCCTTCTATTCATTCCCAGTCTCTCTTGTGCTCTTACCACCATTCCACGTCCCTTAGGGCCAACTCCAAATGCCAGCGACATGGCATGGGGAGAGTGACTCAGTGGCCCTGATTAGGATGCAGCTGTGCCCACTGTTCCCCTCTGTGGGGCACCTCGTCCCCTGCTCCCCACCACACACTCACTAACTGATAAGTGCACGAATGGATGTCGGTGTCATTCAGCAGAATACAGGCAGGAGGGTTTTGCTCCGACTCGGCTTCAATGAGAGCATTTTTCCTGGAACAAGGGGCTGAATTCAGCTGCTTGGTACTGTCTGATTGCAGTTTGTTGCCAGAGTAACGGAGGCACTGGAGCTGCCAGGCCATGCTTCATGGGAAGGAAGGGACTGCTGCCTGGCACCCCACTTGACACCAAACTATGGAGGGCTGGAGACATGTGTAAGGGGTCCTCAGTCCCTCTGTGGGGTGAGATTGGCCCTCAGAGCTCCTGCCAAGCAGGAAAACGAAAGAGGCACCAGGAAATGCAGAATCAGTCCTGGCATCTGCTGCAGATGACCCCAGGTGACTCAGGACCAGCCACTCCATCCACCTGTGAAATGGGGATACCATGCTGTGACTTTGCCATCCTGCTCTAAGACCAGTCTTAGGATCCAGCCAGAGCTTCATGTCTCAGATCAGAGCCTCTGACCTGATCAAATCATCTGTTTACCCCTCGCTGCAGTCCCAGAGCTTATAATCCAGGTTTTCCAAAGGTTTTTCCCCATTCGAGGACCTAGGCATACAACTGAACATGATGGCAATAAGGATGCTTGACAGGTTAACGCATCAGCTATCTCTCCGAGAATGTACTTCAGTCTCAAATAAAACACAACAATGTCTTCTGCTTTATATAGCAAAATCTGGCCTTAGGGATCCAGCAGACCAGCAAAAGCTGAACAGAGTGGTTTTCTTAGACAGGGAGGGCATAATTTGTGCTTTGTACATTGAGAGTGCTAACACAGCCCGCTAAGACAGAGAATGCAGTCTCTCCAGATCAAATAAAACACCCTGTGATTTTCCTTTTAAAGGGAGGCCAAGTCAGAAGTTACCCCATCACACATCTGATCCTTAAGCTCTAAAGTACACTCTGGCACTCAACAGATCACTGGGCGACCCATGCATTTCACTCCTTCCCCTCTCCCCATGCTTATATGTTTGTAAATTGGTTTTTCATCTGTAATCGACTATTCAAGTCGCTTCACAGTTTATCTTTGTAGAGATTTTGTAGATTAAAACAGACAGTGTAAGGACATAAATACATGCCCCCCAGTCTTCATATCATAGCACTCGTATTATAGACAAAGACAAGGAAAAACACTCATAAGTAAGTCAAATAACTATAGACACAAGCAGGCTCAGCATCTCATGCTAAGAGCTTGCCATTATCCTACACACACAAACGAAGACCACAGCCATGCCATACCAGGGCTCAGACTTGTCTGAATATGCACAAGCGCTGTCTCTCTGCTGATTCTCCTACACAGGCTCTGAAGGCAGGAGCCCCAGCCAACCCTGCCACGCACCCTGGCTTGCTTCCTTGCTGCCTGTTTTGCAATTTTAATTTCGCAGCTTCCTAAATAGCAAAAGATTTATCACGCTTTAGTCAGAAATATTTCATTTTCCAAGTGTATTTTTCCTTCTTCCAGGGCCCTGCAAGTCTTGCAGTATAACACTGTCATGTAATACCCATCCCAATCTACATAAGAAACTGCTTGAAAAGAAAGAAGCAGAACCACTCCCAAGCACACAGAAGAAGGGGTGCAGAGGTGTTGATGCAGTGCAAAACAATTCAATTACTATAAAGCTTGGTCCTGCTTTTGCTCCTGGGAATCATGGGATACATGTCAAGATCTTTTTCACTTTATCACCACTACCTCAAACATCCACGGACTGTAAGAGAACATAACTCATCCCAAGTCCCTAGAATGGATGCCTCTGTGTGTTGCTTCAAGTTTGACCCATGTTCAAGAGGTTAGGTCTCTGGCAGAGCTATGAATTAAACTGAAGTTTGTAGTAGCCCATTGCTGCTGGTCATGTATTACTGTCAATACCTGGCACAGATTTCTCAGTGATCAGAGAGTGCCTGTGAAGAAGGAGCAAGATAACCCCAAATTCCCTGCCTTCGAGGGTCTGCAGTCCCCAGAACCAGGTGATGTCAAGCCAAGGTTAAGTTAAGCGCTCTCTGCACAGCCTCAGCCAGGCACAGCGTGGTTCAGGCTGCCCTGACACTGATAAAGGAACCGTGGGAAACAGGGAGTAAACGAAGAGCTCTGCTAGTCCCCCTGTCTATCCAACAAGCTCAATCCTTCCAAGCCATTTGTCCAATCTGTTCTACAAAATCTCCAGTGACAGATACTCTGCAAACTCCCTTAGCAATCTATTTTAGGGCCTCACTATTTTTACTGTTCAACGTTTCCTGATGTCCAGCCTCAATTTTTCTTGCCACAATTTATGCTGTTAAGAAGAGTTCATTCCCTTTCTTTGCGATTGTTTCTCTCCGATTCCTGTGGGCATGTGTTCTGGGCTAAGGTGGCAGCAGGTTTCCATGCTTTAATAAATCAAACATTACAGAACAGAATTGATGGGCTGTCTTATTTGAACTGCCCTCTGCAAGCCCAGCTCAGAAATTTGCTGTCATTGTATCACCATCCAAGCCTATGCATATGGCACAGCTAAGACAGCAGCACAAATAGGAGCACTGCGTATTAAAGTCTCAAACTGGCAACCAAATTGAAACAACCACTCTCTAAAGGCACCAACCTCATTTTCCCTCATCCACCAACCACAGAGAAGGCAGATCCCAGTACCCAGATCTGGACACCCAAAGAAACAATTTCTGTTCCAAACAAGCTAATTATCTTCAGAGATACAACATTCGAAGGGTTATTTTTGTGCCTAAACCGAGGACGCTGGAGTTGAGCCTTAAGCTCCCAACTTTGAAACATTGGCTTGTAGTCTTGGGAAACCAGAAGGAGAGGAGAGCAGCGCTGTGCCAAATAGCTGGGACCTAGCAACCACCAATCAGGACCAAGGCAACACAAGCTAGTTTTTAAACCAAGTAATAGATGAGAAAAAATGGGAGCATGCTGGGAAACAACTGAAAGAGAAGCAAAGCTGAGTAATCACAATGCAACTGAGACGGGTATAATCTCACACCTGTAGATGAAGCAGAATTGCTGAGCAGCCTATCTGCTCACAACTGCTCCTTATGCATGGAGATTTTCCTTGCTGACCACCCTCCATGCCCCCTTCCTTCCACACACTCAGGCCCGAGGGACATAACCCTGCCAACGTGGGCTGTACTTCCAGCCCCATAGCCAGAGCTGACTTTGACCATTCTGAGTGTGGTCCTGCACAGAACCCAGCTTCTTTCGGCTACGTCTCGGGTGACTCTGCCTCCAAGCAAGGACACAGAACTCAAAAGCTTATCATCTTCATAGACAGACAGCAAAAGACAACCAGGCAGCAAACTGTCCTCCCCATTTTATGTGCCTGAGGCTTACTTACACACACATACACTAAACATCTCACCAATAACTGCTTGACTGCAAATAGCCAGAATCCAGATAGATGCCTCCATTACAATACTTCCCTTCTCCTTTTCATCCTTCCAGACTATTCTATAATGCTGTTACACCCTTTGAGTCACCTCTTTATCTCTCTTTAGTCCATACAACCTTCTTTTTCCTTCTTGCAGGCACTTTGCCCAAGAAGGATGGGACAGTAGGCCCTAACTAATCACCTAAGATACTAAGAACTGCACATGCAATTATTTGCAAGCCCTGCTTCCCTGATGAATGCCATCCTGTGCCTTTGCATATGTACCCATTTGTTCCTTGCCTTTTGCTCCCAGATACCACAAAGAATTTTTCCCTGTCATCATTAGGGCTGGTGCCTTTTTCTATTCACTGACTAAGGGCTCCCAGTGGCTCCATGTTACTCTGAGCCTTTTAAGATATTCCATGTTACTTCATTCCAGCTGCAAAATAACAATACCTCAAATACAAAACAATTCTGAGCTCACTTGGACAGGAGTGGCTACACAACGTGAAAACATACACACACACATGAGTACACCTCATTCTGCTAGACTAGACTAGTAATTCAGACGCACTAATCAACCCACACTTACATGCTCCCTGCTGTTTAAATTCGACACATTCACACCACACCTAGGAGTGAAAAAAAGCCAACACATACACAGCAGCTGGCTTGATAATTCTCATCCACTGCAAGCCATTTCTCCAGTAATTAGAGGGTTTAGATGCCATAACAAGGCTAACACTAGTTCCACCCGCAGGGCAAAGTTCAGTCAGAGAATCTGGAGAAAAGTGAACAAAAACTGTGCAGTGAATTAAAAGCCAGTCATCTCAGTGGGAGTACTGAGTACACAAGTCAACAGCTTCATTTAATTACGAGAAGTCATCTCAATCTGGTTCCTACTGCCTTTTTTCTTTTAGGGATAGGAAGTGCATTTGCAAATTTTAATAGGAATTAAGTAACGGCTGCCTGTTCAAAGAAACCTATTGCCACATCCCAATTTATTCACATTAAGAAAGGTGACATAGGGTCCTACACATCCAAATTCTCAGCATTATGAAGATATGCATACCCATCGTTCTTTGAGGATGGAGTGGAAGACTACTCAAATAGTATCCACTTGCAGCACTTGCTGTTCCTAACACCGTCATGATCCTAAAACACGATTCCAAAGCATACCACAAGCATTAGTGAGCCCAGTTTGTCTACCATTATACAAATGAGCTTCATAGATGTTTGTTTAAAAGTGAATTCAGTTTTTCCCAACCATTTAAGGCTTCATATCGGGATCCCATGCAACCAGCATCCCTTGCTGGTGCTCAGAGCAATCTGGGTTTAGGGGCTCTGCAGGTACAGGACAGCTCCTGCCAAAAAGCTCATGGATGCATGTCCCAGTTCACAACAGCTTCCCTGCTCAAAGAAGATATTCAAAGCCCAGCACCCAAGCTCTGCACCCCCAAGCCTCTTCACCTTGAGCATTTGGCTCCACATTTATCAGCATGCCTTGGCCTTGAGGAGCAGCAGACCTCCTGCTCTCTGGAATGCCTGTGACAGCCACAGCCCCCATAATTACAGGCAACTTTAAAAGCCAGAATACACCACTGGATGCACACAGGGCCACCCGGGGCGGGGGGAGCATGCTACATGCAAAGCTGTAATCACAGCCCTCCAAGGCACAGTTTGTCACCTGCTCTCGTGGGGTCCTCCTACACTCACCTGCACTACAGGAGGCTCTTAGAGATGAGATATGAGCCTCATATCTTCCCTGTTCCTTTGCATACTCCCCTGCTTTGTCTCGCCATGCCTCCTCTGTGCTTTTATGTTTGCATCATTAAGTGGCCTTTAAAAGTCTGTTATGCAGTTCTCGTTAGACAGAGAGAGAGAAGGAAGTGCAGGAGGAAAAGAATGAAATAGAATTAGCCAAAGGCTGTCAGAACAAGCAAGCACAAGAATTTCATTTCAGAGCAGTGACTACGTGTTTACAGCAGGGAGCTGGGAGTTAGCAATGCAGACCTATGGGATGAGCAGGGCTAATTCTGACAGGTCAGGAGATAGGTGTTCCACTCAGTTCTGCCCCAGGGTTTTGCAGTTTGTCCCCAGCAGATCACTTCATATTCCTGTAACACACCACTGTGAAGAAAAGGGGTAAGGACAATCCCCTAATCTAAAGGCAGGACATGTGTTTGCTGCTCTGCACAATGGCTAGTGCGGTGGCACCAGCCACATTCCAAACCTCTACATTTTCTGCTTGTTTATCTTCCCCAGCCCACAGGCATCAACACTGAGCAGGCAACGGTCCATCTTTCTCCTTCTCCACTGTCTCTGTTGTAAGTTCAGTGTCTTCCACTGGGAGAAAATGCCCACATTTTAGTCCAGAGCCAACTGCTCAAGGTACCTCTAGTACAAAATGTTCTACTCTGCCATCTGAATACAAACCTCCAGCAAAACACCAGCTGCTGCTGCTTTCTTGCTGCTCAACCAGCTCAACCCATTGTGATTCTGGGTCACTGGGAAGCACCTTTACTCCAGTGCTCTCATCAGACCAAGAGGGGTTTCCTGCAGAAACAATATTCCCGTGACAGGCAAGGCAGAGCTGTCCAGAGAAAGCAGCTGTGTTTTAGGAGCAGAGGAGAATTATTCCTATTTAAAGCACTGTTAATTTCCCTCCTCTTCTTTATCTCAGGGAGATAATGACCCTCACACTCTAAGCCAGGCCAATTGCTGACAGGTTCAAATTTTCAGTTGAACAAAAGTTCATGGCTTTACCAAGAAAGAGGCCAATGTCTTTACCTGATTGGAGCTCTTCATTAAAGCACAAACACCCCAGTAATGGA
This sequence comes from Nestor notabilis, assembly GCF_000696875.1. Classification (NCBI taxonomy): domain Eukaryota; kingdom Metazoa; phylum Chordata; class Aves; order Psittaciformes; family Psittacidae; genus Nestor; species Nestor notabilis. The sequence continues at coordinate 12,753 of NW_009912510.1, read as the reverse complement.
AATAAAATGAACTAGAAACCTTATTACCACTGCTCCAGGAAAAGGTAGCACATTTTCTCAAACCCCTGCCATCTGTCATGAGTCCTAACAGTTCCATAGAACACAGCTCTCACTCAGTCAGGGACTCCCAGGATGTAACATGGGGACGGTACTTTAGCAGGGAGTGCATTAGTCTGCCTAGAAAGACCAGCCCAAAACATGCCACATCCAGTCTGGAGACACCACACCTGAATCATCCCTTCCTGGGTTGGTGTCTACTGGGGGAGGAAGAAATCACAACTTCTCAGCTTCCCAATGAAAGCACCAACTCTTCAGTATCCAACCTTGTTGGTGGGAAAGAAAGAAGACCCCTTAACCCAGCTTGAGTCTCCACTTCATAGAAAGGCTGCAGCAAAACTCATTAGTCATGGCTGGCAAGCTTGAAAGGAATAAAGGGAACCAATGAGTAGTGCAACACTATAAAAACGTAACAACCTCAATAATGGGAAAATCAAAACCCTGCACAAAACCTTCCACATAAACAAAGCCACCGAAGCAGGAGCACTTGAGCCAAGGTATATAGTTCAAATATTCCATCTGTATAACTGCATTTGGAGTATTTAATCTGAAGTGTTGCTATACATATCAGCTTGGAAATAGCGGGTTTCTAGTCCTGACATATGCACAAATGCATAGATACAACCGTCATCTCCATCATCTTGGGAATCCCTTCTAAACATTGCCATTCCAAGAAGAAGCAGGTGAGGGATAGCGGCTCTATCTAGCATATGTGGCAGCTTTAAAAGCTGCATTTATGCAAGCAAATGGAGCGTATCAGCTGCACTGTATTAACACCAATGCCTGCAAATGGGACTCTCATTTTTGTTACTGTGACTGGAAACTTGTTCAACATACAGTCAAGGAGAAAACCGCTTTGAGTGGTCCATTCAGAACAGTATTTGCACCTCCTGTAGCATGAACCCACTGTCGTCTGCCACACTGCAAGAGCACAGACTTGCCCATGCTTGGCACACAGAATTGAGGAGAGGCTTCCCACTATGATGCCCCCCACAAAACCAGCAAGCCTACAGAAAGGAGAACAACTCAAACTGCTCTAATTCACAGCAGGATGAACCCTGCAGACCACTGCACAGATTCTATCAGTTAACTCAGCTGAGGGCTATAAAGAGCTTTAAGACAAAGTTGATTCGATCATTCAACTCGTGATTTCTGACACATTGCTAAAAGCCCTGGATCTGCAGCTCTATAGTTTGCAAAAGAATCTCCACCTTCATTTTAACAGGCTGATGGAAAACAAATTTCTGGTTCTGGTGGCCCTAAAGAAAAGTTTAAAGCTGCAATCGCCAAAAACTAAATAGGCAAAATGAATGCTAGAATCATTTTCTCTTTGTAGCTTTAACTTCCCTGCCACAGGTTTCTTCCCAGTCTTGCCAAGCTCACCATGCACACACACATGGGCACACATCTGCCCAGGGTGGCCAGAGCCATCACTGCTGTCAGGGAACTGACATTAATAGTGAAATAAGAAGTCAGCAAAGGGGCTGACCACATAATTCCCCTGTCCCTGTAAGATTTTGTCTGTATGACTATGCTCAGCAGGCTAAACAAAAAAGTATTTGAGGACAAATTTACTTGTCTATGACAGCTCTTCCATAGACCTTAATGAGCTCTAACATATATTTTAACATGACACCTTTATTAAGTCATTTTCCTACTCCTGAATACCACCTGCAGATATCAACTTATGCTATTCCTTCCAACTTTGTAACAGCTGGAATAAAACCTGCAGGGTTATCTTCTTGACATGATGATATTCCCAGAGACCTAAGGGCTATAGAGTGAATTCTTATACAATATGATAATTGACTCGGTCTCCAAAGGATAAGCATGTCAAGATACAAAAATCATTTTTTTCCTTACTAGTGCAATGAAGATGTGATTGAGAATGTCATGTTCTGGGTGTATGAGCAATATTCTCATAACTCATGATCTAAAATAAATTGTTCTATCATTTGTACAAGTTAGGAGATATTCCAAGTCAGACAAGCTGAAAGCAGAAGTTTAAACATACTCAGCATGGCAGAAATAATATTAATTTCCCTCCCCCCTATATAAATGTTAAATCACAGTCTCTCACCTAGGGTTAATCAATCTTTCAGTGGTGCTCGAGTCCACCAAACACACAGCAGAAAGATCTTACAGACCAGCCCATGGCTTTATGCCACTACAAATCTTAAAGATTTCCTGCAAAATCTGTCAGAAAAGAGCTTCACAGGAGCACTGGAAAAGGCTTTGACAAGTCTCCAGTGAGAAGCATTACATGACCACACTCGTAATCTCACTGCTACATACCAGTTACCCTGAACGACTTGTCCATGATTACCTGACTATGGAGCTGTTTACATGAAAGATGCCATAGGCAATATAGGTTTTGGTTCCCCCTCCCATTCCCATAAAACACTATTCACCTCCATAATTGAACCTTCAGCAACAAAGAACCTCTAACAAATGAAGCAATTTCTGGAGAAACTCAGACCCTAAATCCATGCAGACAACAGCTCTTGGGCAGAGTTCGAATGTACCCCCTGCTTAAATTCTTATTTGAGGCCACTTCAAAACCCTGAAGAACAGGTGCACTAAAGGTACTTGGGAGAGAACAAGAACGGCATTGCAGACTGAGATCACTCCAAAAAGGAGGAGATGATGCCGATTATACCACTGCTAAAATGGAATCACTGGGGGAAAAACAGCAAACAGTCAAGACAGTTAACTGGTGCAGGAGCAGCTATACTACTTCATCAGTGGTAGGCCATCCGCCTGAATGGAGGATAACAGATTACATCAACGCAGTGACAATCAGTGAACACTCAATTAGCAGTTACAATATTAGTAACATAAGCAAAATGTGTTTTTGCAAACGGCACTCTCTCTCTCGTACTGATACCACCCTGATTTAGTTTTCTTCAATGCACCAACATCAAACGTTCAAATAAATTCAGATGCCACCATGTGAAAGGAAATACCCCTTTGATTCTGCAAAGAGCCAAGTCAAAGCGACAGAAGGAAACAAGACAAGGCTGCAGGATGACAGGTTGTCCTGTCATCCTGCTGTCCCATCCCTGGAAGTGTTCAAGGCCAGGCCGTACAGGACTTGGAGCAACCTGGTTAAGGTGCAATGTGAGTCACTACATTTTCTTGCCGTGGCTCCTTTTCCACTCCTACCTTGCTCTGCAGCTTTACGTTTGGTGAGGAGCTAGGTATTAGGTGAAAGTAACCCTCCTAAGCATATCGTGTGCCCTAATTAACACACCAGCCACCACCTGAATGGTCATGATGCCTCTTAATCTCTCTCCCCGAGTTTGCTGAACATGTCTCAGGTGGTGGCACTAGGGATTTGTGGCTGCAGCATCCTTTGTTTCTGTGCAACTCCACAGCCTGCACTTGACCTAAAAGAACACTGCAAGATGTATCATTCCAATTTTAAACCAGTAAAAATACCAACTCCAGGGCGCTTTGCTCCTCTGCTTAAATATAAGGCTGTACAAAAAAAAATAATGCTTTTTTCTCATCTGAATTTATCTAGCTGGAGCATCCAGACACAGACCCACACCCTGCCTTCGTACCTTTGGCTAGCAGGGGTCCCTTCACCTGGTTAAGTGCCTACAGACTTAATCAATTCACCCCTTAACCTTATCTTAGTTAAAAGGAACAGATTGAGCTTCAGTGTCTTTCTCCAGCGTGCTTGAGACCTCACACCATCCCTGTAGCTCTTATCTCTCGCCAGTTTGCCAACATGATTTTAAAGGTGCAGATACCACAACTGCACAAAACGCTCTTC
>NW_009912510.1:7612-8884 GCF_000696875.1 Nestor notabilis | reverse complement strand
TTCATTATTTCTTTGCTTAGACAGCCAAAGATAGCATTAACACTCCTGAGAATTCACAACACAAGACCAGCTAGTTATTGATAAGATAATGAAATTAAGCTCCAGCTTCTCACCTCAGCGTCGCAGCTCCCAGGGGCTCCTCTCTGAAAGTGTAGTTCTACTCCTTACTCTCGTTAATGCGGATTAGTAAGTTATCTCATGCCAGCCATGCTGCAAGAGCTGTCTGTACATTTACCCTTTTCCCACTACAAATACAAGACAACTTGACTGCACTTCATGCTCTTTCTCAAACCCTCACATTTGTCACAGTACAGGAACACAGGTTGCTTTGGCTCAGATGGTATGGGTTATGCTGCAGACACCTCCAAACCAGAACCTGGTTCACCATCCCATGAGTGAACTTGCCGGCTGTCAGGATCCCAGGCAGAACAGGGAATTCATTGCCCAGACACAGCCACAAGTCCCAAACCACGCTTTGTGCCACTGCAGTAAAGCCAGCTCCTGGGAGCCAAACCAGCTCCATCAGTCAAAGCCAGGCAGTGCCAGTATATCTGCACTCCAAGCTCCTGCCGCAATAAATCTACCACACAAGGACTACAGCATTTCACACCCCCTTCCAACAGAGTTACCCCTGCAACACGGTGCTGGTTCAGATGCAGCTCAAGACATAACTCAGATCTTCCTTCTAGAGCCATCGTCCTGCTTCTGACACACACAGGACAAGGAGCCAGAGCCAGCCACAAGGTGTGTTTTGAGCAATGCTGCCAGCACGTTGCAGACTCACACCACATCTGCTGCCAGATGGAAATTGCAAACTCATCCGGCATTTGAAGGGATCTGGACCCAGGGGTTTGCATTAAGAAGCTTTCTCTCTCCCTATCCCCAGCCCTACCAGTAGGAAGCTAATACCAACTGGATTTTGCACCAACAGTCGGAAAGAAATTTGTCACAGCAAATGTGCAAGCACTGACATCTTAAGACAAAAAAGACGCAGATTTCTCAACTGTTCACAGCACATTATGGAAATACATTCTTAGGGACTATTAAATCTGGGGATTATTGACTAGATGAGCAGCAGCTCAATGGACTAGCTTGCAAATATGTCTTTAGACAATTCTTAAAATGCAGATTAATTATCTAACAGACCAGAACATTTTTTTTCCTACAGACTTTCTAATGATCTGTTGCATAAACAAACATTCAGACAGTTTTGTTTGCATTTGTGTTGGCTGTGATGTTCTTCAATAACTAAATAGTGACTGAGGAGACTTA
>NW_009912510.1:260-7581 GCF_000696875.1 Nestor notabilis | reverse complement strand
CAGCAGGAACAGAACAAAAGGCGTGTCAGTCCGAATCACTGAAAGATATGTCTGCTTTAAAGACCCTTGAGAAGTCCTACTATTATAATAGCAAAAGGCCCTATTTCCCAAACACAAAACTTCAGACAGATCATGCAGCATTACATTCTTTCTATGTTTATGCCATTAGGTTTCATTAAAGAAACTACAACATATAACAACTAGTATTGCCACCAACCCCTTTTTAAATGAGCAAAGCATTTTACACTGCAGAGATACTGCTCAGGGCTCTCTCAGACTCAGGAGAATATCACTGTTTCCCAACCAGGAGCTGTGTTTTAAAGATCTGTACAGCATAAGATTGAAAATGGGGAACCATTAGGTGATAGTTACCATCATCATGGACACGGACCTCTGCTGCTGCCCTCACCTACTGCTTCTGTGTGATAATTCGAACCCTTAAAGTTAGAACTTAAAAATCCCATCTTTCTTGTTAAGTTTGCCATTGATACAGGATTACATTGATACCGGATCAATCACAGTGGTCATTTTCTCAGTAAGGGGAATTAACATGTTATTTGTAGACTGTGTTTTGAGCTTCCGACTACTCCACTTCCTTACGCCTTCTCCGATAGGCTAGCATTGCTGCTGGATATCAAAACCAATGCAAAGCAAGTGTGAAACATTATTATTCCAGCTTCACACCCACTTCCCCTTGGTGTGAACAATAATGCAAACCGCAAGACAGTGATGAATTGGACCTGGAGAGGACCAGATGCTCTGTGAACATTAGCACAGTCTCTGCCCCAAATATTTTTCAGCTTAAAGAGAGATGTGATAGCCTGCTTTCAAAGCTGTCCATGCACACATACTATCTTTTAACACCAGATGTTACCAGATCACACACAAGGTGGAGCAAAAATGGAAAACGAGCAGAGACCAAACAAGAAAACAACAAGGGCAAACAGTGAGCGTGAGTAGAGGGAAATACATTTTCATCAAGCTTTTTGGGGCAAAAAAAGCAGTTTTGGCATACATAACAGTTTGCAGATCAGCACTGGTTTCAGCATACTAGCATACTTAGTGCACTAGTGTGTTTGCAGCCAGTGTCTGCCCATGGCTCAGTTACTTGCCACTTCACCCAAGGTGAGCCACATCAAAAGCAACTCTATCAGACATAAGAATTTGCTGCTTCAACATATTCTACAAAAAGCCATCACGAGGCTGATGCCCCACATGAATCCCACTGTAGACTCAGACATCAGTGACAACGAGCTCCACAACCACTCTGAGCAGGGCTAGAGAGCCATTGAAAACCCCTCAGCATCAAAATGCAACACTTTCTTCAGAAAAACATCTACTTCTGTGATTGAACCAAAACCTCTCTGGTTTCCAGGAAAAAGTTGTAAGAAAATGTGAAGGCAGAAGAAAACGCTGCAGGGATTTTTAGCAATCCATCGTCTCCAGACCAGGCCCAGGCTATCTTTGCTGTCTGATTCAGAGGTCCGTGTAGGAAGGGGAGCGAGGGTGCGGAGCCACTACCATGTAGAAAGAGCTGACTTTGTGCTGAAGCAGCTGAGGTGCGATCACACAGTTCATCCATCTGCAATGTTAATGATGTAAATGGCTCCAGTTAGAGCCAGGGGAAGGACCCACAGTGATGTTCCCAAGGGAGGTGATGCAGGGGAACTGGTGTTAGGCTGCAGAGAAAGAGCTGTTCCCCACCAGCCATCATCCTCCCCCCGACACACACATTACGTGACAGTCCCAGAAAGGAAAAACCTGCTTTTTAAAAATAGCCAAATCTTTCAGGAGCTGAGCACATGCCAGAGTGGGTGGGAAATTAGTATTATTATTACTGTGTGCTCACAGGGTCTAAGACCTCAGATGACTTGTTTGTGCCCAGAATGAGTTTTTGCAGACTCATTATAAACCTTTGCAAAGCAGAGTTTATAAGGTCACAGAAGAATTTCCATTAAGTATAGCCTAGCTCGAGATTGCCAGTATGATCTATTTCTCTCATTTATGCATACACAATAAGGCCAAGATGAAGCTCCTTTGCTTTATTTCCACATCATTGTGCTGATGCTGAGCTAACCAAATAAACAAACTGAAAAGCGAGTGGGGAAGGGGGGGGAGGAACAGAGAGAATAAGGGAAAAGAAATGTGTGCCAGGCTCTCTCCCTCATGAAGGATGCAAATAAATTCCACAAGCTTTGAAGCCATGAGATCTCAGCAGAGATGAAAATCCCCTTGTGCTGGATGGCTCACCGGGTGCTCAGTTAAGATGCTGCTTGGGCATTGTATTATGCAGCTGCTTCCATGCAAGGGATGTTCAGAATAGTTACCCTGCCACCTGACCGAGTCCTGGCTCAGGGCTCTGCAACCAAGCAGAAACAGGAACCCTCTGAGCTCTCTAATCTCCCTCCCACCACTGTGAGACCGCATCAAACAGTAACACTCCCCTTCAAACACTATAAACACTTCCCAAGTCTCTGGGTAAGAGGCACCGAGGATATGGGTAGGAAATCACTCATGTAGACGGACAGCTTATATCTTGGCTCCCTTCTTCCTTCAGTGACATGGTTTCTATCCCCTTGGAAAATCCAGGGGAAGGTCTCACCAGAGGGTCACCAGGACTCAGCAAAGTTCCCCTCAATTCATTTTAAAGCCCAGCTGGATGCCAGCACTATCCAGATGCCCCCAGCTCCTGCTTCAGCTGGAGCAGCACCCCTGGCTCCAGCAGCAACAAATCCCTGACCTGACACGAGAGGCTTTGGGAAGAGCTGACTGTCCCTGCTATATCACTGCAGACACCCCTCTCCATAGATCTCCTGGACCACACTGTGCCCACACAGAACACTGTTTGCACCCCCCATGGTTCCCCTTTGCCCACACAGCCATGGGTCCTCATCAGCTGCACACAGATCACACCCTTGCACCTTCTCCTGTAGAATCCTACAGAAGCACCTTGGGTACATCATTAGGAAAAGATGCACTCAGGTTTTACCTTTCCATGTGCTTGTAATGCTCAGCTCTGAGTTACACCCTGACTACAGTGGCACGCTCAAATCCATCAGCCTTGTCTCTTGATTCTTCCAAATGTTTAGCAGCTAAAGCAAACCCTTTCTGTTCTCACTGTCTCTAACCCAGCTCTGATCCGTTTCCACCTCCGAATCATTAAAGAGAATAAATAAGCCTAGCCTCGGCGTGTGGAACCTTCACATAATCACCTATCTATGCTCTGATCAGCACTCCTCCATTACACTTCTATTTTCTACAGCTTAGCTAGGAAAGCTGGCACTGAACTCTGCCCCTTACCCTACAGATATTTATTTCCCAAAATAGTCTCTTTCAGGTAAGTCTAATGAAAAATCCAAACAAATGAGGTACAGTGGTACATTTTCAGTGCCTATTTTATTAGCCTTCCAAGCTGCAAGCAGCATTAGGAAGGTAAGACTTCCCTACTGCACACTCGTCCTCTCCATATAAGCTATGGTTAGTTTGCCCCCATCCATCTCAGACCCGTTATCTGTGATGATTAGGCCCCCTCCCCCCCCAACTGTCACAGGACAGAAGCAAAACTCACCTACCCAATATCCTAGTTATTCCTCAGGTTCGATTTCTATGCAGGCATTGCATGGTAAAACTCCTGCTGTATCTGGCAGCTCCTTTTGACCGCTTCGGTTCCTCTGGGCTAACTTCCCAGCAAGGAGGAGGAGGAGGAGTCATCCCTTCCATGTTAACAGCTGGTTCTATTTCACACTTTATTTACTTCAGGGCCCTCAGATGAACCATCCCCAGTCCTACTGATTTACAACACCCAGTGTTTTTAACTTTGGTCATTATTTGCTCTTTAAACAGTTCAATCACTGCTAATTTACTGCAAATAGTGGGAGGGATTTCCTCAACATCCCGGTGCAAGGAAATCACTCCACTCATCCCCCAGCCAGTGTTCCTCTCTGCCATGCCTTCTCATACCTGCCTCAATTCACTACTGCTGCCCTTGGAGGCATTTCAACATCCTGCATTTGCTTGGCTGTGCCGGACACCACCTACATAGCACTGCTTATGCTGCACTGCGCCCAGGAACATGAGGAGACTTTGCCCAGCCCCAGCAAGATCTCCCACAGAGGCAGAGCAATGAGCAGACATTAAGGTCATTGAGCTCACCTTATTTGGCTTAGTCATAGAGAAGCTGGTGGCAAGAGAGCTGTGATAAATCACAGCTGAGTCTCTTTTCTCATGTCTCTTGCAAGGCACCTGCAGACACATGGCTGAAAAGTACTTGAGGAGACCCATGCTTACTTCATTTACATTAGCTCCTACAGACACTAGTTGAGCACCTTAAGGTACAGGAAACATTTCTGGGTTTACTGTCTTGGTAGCTTTGGAGCTGGTTGAAGCTTGCCAGCTCTGCTCTAACCATTGGCCACTCACTCTTGACCAACATGGAAATGACCTTTCTCAAGCCGGTCCTTACTACATTTCCTGCAAATTAATTGCCACATCCATCCCCATTAGCACACTGTCTTCCACAGGCATCAGAACAAACAACACGAAAAGCACTGTTATATTAACAGCACAGATAATCCTTCCAAGCCACGTCCCACAGATTAGATGAAGTTATTATCGGGACTTGTCAGGGTGTTCCTCCTATTCACACACAGCAAGACGATCCCTGTGTTGAGAGATACTTCAGCCTTATGCATGCTGTCTTAGAAGCCTCTTGTTCAGAGCAGAAAACATTTCTGAGAAGACTTGCAAAACTTTTGTCTCACCTTCTGCCTGCCTGAAGCATGAAAAATAAATCAAATCTGACCCTAACAAGTTCTGGGCATGAAGATCTCCCCCCAAAGTCAGAAAGAATCAATATCCACAACCCATGCTCATCAGCAAAGCCTTTAAAAAGGGCAAGACATCTGCAGATGGTTTGTGCAGACTGAATACAGAATAAAGCTTAAACCATTGTCAAAGAAATCAAAGTTCCTTGTATACTGCTCTGTATCTCTGTCCACATGGCCCAGCAATGTCTGATTGTAAACATGCACCCGCTCCTTCATCACTTGTGTCACCCCACGCTCCTCCTCTCCCCTGCTTTTCCTTTCTTCTGACATGGAAGCCCATGCTCCCACACACCTACACAGGCTCTCACTCTCCATACACACCCAGCAAAACCACACAGCTTTTCTTCCAGCAAAGGGGCCCAAGGCCATTCCTGCATCTCCTCTGCCTTATCTCACATGGAAAACCAGCTGGTGCTCCCAGAGAAAGGATTACCTAAGCCAACGTGGTGAAAGCAGCAGATCCTACACTGCAGTCAGATGTTTTCCCGTCAGAACTCATGTAATCAGTCAGCATCTGGCTGAGGATCTTCCCCAAGTCCAGGGTGAGATATAAGTTCACTCTCTGTTTTCCATCAAGCACAGAGATCAGCATGAGCACACACAGAGGCACTGGAGATGGGATTTCCTGACACACTTTAGCTTTCAGGATAGATAGTTTGGAGGCAGCACCTCCTTGCTGTTCCTTTGATGAGCTCTCTGAAGACCAGCTCCCTCGAATCGTTTGCCATTCACCCACAGATTGCTGCATGCTCCTTGGCATCTGAGCATTTAGGTCTTTGCCAGCCCACATGACTACTTGGCTTATTCTCTTTGCACAGCTTGCAAAAGAAATCTCCAGCAAGAAACTTGCAGACAGCAAGTCTCTGTGTGTCTCTCGCTTGCAGGCAGCTGCCCTAAACCCTCATTCAGAGCCAACCTTCCACAGGTGCCTCTTCTCATGCAGATGTTGATACCTCCATCAGCCTCTTCCCACTCTGGGAGACCCACTGGCCTGCCCACTACCCCTCATTTGGGGTTCACCCTCCTTGGGTGCCCTGTTACCACCCCCAACAGCACATGCACCATCTCCACAGGAGCCAGCCCTCAAGAGGTTAAGAAGAATTTGCCATTTAAAGAGCTTTCTCATCAGCTGTGCTCTCTTTCTGCTCAGCACAGGCTGTCAGCTCCCTCTTCCCCACACCCCAGGTACAGGTGTCTCATTTTAGGGTGTTAATTCCTGCCAGATGTGGGGATGGATTCACCTGCAAACCACAAAGAGCCACACAGCAACTTTCCAACTTCTGGCTCAGCTAATCAGGCCCATCCCTGAAATGGAAACTAAGGGGGAAAGGTTCAGCTGCTTACCATGTATTTCTCTACCCAGATGGTTCCCTTCAAATACACATACTAATATGCATAAATACTAAAGCAGACTTGCACCAAGACACTTTTAAAATGCCTTGGCACGGTGGGAGCCTCAATGCAGATTGCATTCAGAGAGCACACTTCTACCCCTATGCAAAACGCAGACTAAAGCAAGCCATGGCAGAAAAGCACCGAGTACTGTTATAACATCATCTCCTACCTGTGAGCACACACGTCCTAACGCCCAGGAGCTGGTGGCAAGGAGCTGCTGCCGGCAGCTCTACGGGAGCACCAGCGACTCCATGGGGATGCTTGCTTGCTTGCTCTCCGATGCTGTAAGAGCCTTGGCTGCCTGTCCAGGGAAGCAGGGAAGGCTCTGCTCCCAGCTAACTGCGGCGGTCACATCCAGCCGGGATGTGGCTTCTCGGAGGAAAGGCTGTCTGGCTTCAGAGAGACAAAGGGGCTGGTTCCTGCTGGGGGCAAGCAGAGGAACATCGCGCTGCCGCGGCGTGGGGCAGCCAATGCCCACCAGCGCTCCGGCAGGAACGCTGCCCAGGATGCCGTGGCACAGCAAGCCATCCCTCAGCATCTCCCGCTAGCGGAAGGGCCCCAGGGAGGCAGGGAGCAGCTCTTGCTCCTCCAGAAAGCAGCACCTCACTGCAAAGAACACATGTGTGGGAGATGAAGCAACCCTCATGTGTGCCAGATTAACTTCCCTGGTTACAACCTTGGGGTCTTACACCTGGGAAAGGAAAAAACCTGACGGATGGTGAGAGCTGAATAGCACACTCAGCATCTCTCATGTATGCAGAGCTCCCAGAGCTGCAGGCTGTGCCAGAGTTTATGCATAAACAACACAGAATAAAGTTGGGCCTAGGAAGAGGCTGCTGCATGGAGTTTTCCCCCACTGCCCAGAATCAACACTGCTTGTTCATTAAAGGAGTCTCTGTCAGCATCAAACCTGCATGTCTGCGCATACAAGTACCTCATATATTCTAAGGCAAATTATTCACGAGCACAACTCCACTGAAACGCATTCCAGAACAATGAACCTTTTCTTTCCAATCCGGAGCCTGAGAAAAATCTCAGTTCAGCAGCATTTCCCCACTGCCTATGACTGTCACACACATGCTGAGAATACAGCAACACGC
>NW_009912510.1:0-229 GCF_000696875.1 Nestor notabilis | reverse complement strand
CGTCCCAGCCAGCCCCGCTCCCGTTCCCCTGTAGAGATGTCCACCACACACTTCCCAGCACTGTAGACATCCCGGGGATCGTTCCTAGGTAATCCATAGGAGTTGCAGCCACACAGAGTCCCCCTTTCCCCGCACTCCTTGAACTTCAGCTCTCCCGAAAGCTGGAGCATGACATTTTGCAACTCTTGCTACGCTAAACACACTGCGGCCACCAACATCCCCCCGACAG
>NW_009912509.1:20931-58989 GCF_000696875.1 Nestor notabilis | reverse complement strand
AACTATTCTATGATTCTATGATTCTATTGCCAGATATAACTCATATGTCTGAAAATATGGAAGAGTTGATGGAATAGTTGTCTTCCTTTTTCCCTGAAAATTGTTCAGTGGGTTTTTGCTTTGGTGGGATTTTGTGTTGTGTTTATCACTGACCCCTCTGATGCTTAAAATTGCCATGGAAAGGTCAGATGCTACGGGACTTCCTTTCAAACCTGCTTTCCACCTCATGAATATGAAGCTTTTAAAACTAGCTAAAAGCTCTGTTGAAACAACTGGAAAATGATAAAATCTATGAATTTAGCTGGAGTAATGGTAAAACAGCAACACAGTTGTTTTTAGTTTTTATGTAGACAGAGGTGTTTTTGCAACCTGTTTCAAATTATCTGTGGTAATAGAAAATTGTATATTACTTTTAAGTGTGTAAAACTTGAAGTTCTCCTAAGCACATTTCCCCTTAGAGAGTATCTTTCTGAAGATCAGCACTGGCACTGTGACAAGTCATGTCCTTCTGCAATATAGTGCCTTATATGCACTAATGGTAGCAGGTAGTCCCAGCTGTCTGCTGCTGGCAGTGAGCACCTCCAAAGTAATTGTAAATCTGGTGTGCCTTATAGATGTATTAAACGCACAAAGTATATTATGAGATTTTTCTAATGATCTGTTTAAAGTAGTTAAAAAAAAAAAAAAAAAAAAAAAGTCTTAGTTGTCCAAAAAAGTCATTATATGCCTTTCCTGAGTAAAGAAATTTGACATGGTAAAGCTGGATAAGCATTGTGATGTAATTTTAAACTGCCTGTAGGACAAAAAGGAAGATGTTGTTTTCAATCTGCTAACAGGCTGAGTGGAAATACAGTAGAAGGGAGAAATTACTAGGGTTGAGTATAATATTACAGCAGGTGTTTTATAGCTTGTACATGCCATAATTTCAAAGCTTATGAAGTCTAGAAAGCTCCCTATGGTTTCAGAGAGTTTCAGTTTAGATCTTGAACATTGGATTTAGGGCTGTGCTAAGATTAAAAGATGAAGAAGGAAACCAGAAGAAACCTGACAGCCAAAAGTTCATGCTCCACTGGAGTTCTGTGTTCTGATTCTGCTAATTGGGATCATTTAATATTGACGAATAATTGCAGGTAGGTATCATGGAGTAAACATACAGTTTAGTAAGAATGACTGAAAAGTTTGGTTGGAATAGCTGCTTTGGCTACTGTTGGTGCTTAAATAAGAACTGTTTTCTTTTAATTCAAAGTGAACAAATATTAGAATTACATCATATGTCTTTTAAACATTTATGGGTGTCATGACTTCCATAATGCATAAAACTGCAAGGAAAAAAAGCTGTGCTTTTTGAACAGCAAGATTTAAAATTCTCACCATTGGTATTTCATTGGGATTTAGGACCTTTTCTTTTAAAGAGTTTTCCTTTTAATATAAGTGAGTAATTGTTTTACATTTTCAAAGGAATAATAATGACATTGTGTTGCATTCTAGATACTTCGGGGTTTAGGAATGCGACTTTTATTTTAAGGTTTCATGGGATATCCCCAAGGCATTTCACTTTTGACCTTTAGATGAAATAAGTGGATGTTCGCTTTTTGTAGAACGGGCAGAGCCTGCTGGTGGAGTGTAAAGGCATTTTTTATCTAGCACAAAGTCAAGCTTTATGTGGAGAATTAGATATACAGATTAAGCAAAATGAAGTAATGCCAATATAATGCCAATCTTGTTTTCACCCTAAATAAGTTTACATTCTTAGACTCAAACTGCTAATGTACATCTGTGTTATTAGCTCTGCCTTTAGCTCCTTTGCTTCTAATTTTCCGTTCATAATTTCATAGCAATAGAGATGCCTGTGCGTGTATGTGTGAGCTGAGGGCCAGGCTTTATTTCTTCTGAAGTCACATGGGTACCTGCCGCGAGAGAGAGTACGTATGTTTGTTAGCAGGCATGTCTAATTTTCACCATAGAACAGTTTAGATTGTAGCTAATAGGAAACACATAGATGCCTAAATTACAACTTCTGCAGTACATGTATCTTAAAATGTGTCTTCCTATTACTATGGTGTCCCTCAAGGGACTGTATGTGCAATGGTTCTGTGTGGCTTTAATTTTTTAAATAAAGTACATGTGCTGTAAATGGATTTTATATGTTAGAGAAGGCAAAATAAAACAAGTGCCAAACACTTGTTTTCACAGAAGATGGAGAGATTTATTGTGATGCTCTGTAATCTGTAGAAATTCATTCCTGGCTGCCACCAGCTGTGGACTCTTGCCAGGTGGTTTGTCCAGCTTTCCAGCAATGGGATGTGCCACTGAGGGGTGGCCAAATTTTCACTCGACAGCTGTGAGTGTTGCCTTGGGCAGTCCTGCAGATGACCAGTGACAGAGGTTCCCTGTCCTGGCTGGGGCTGCAGCCAGCCCTGTTTGTTTTGCTTGAACAACGTCCGCCACAAGGAGGAAATGCAAATGATGTTTCCAGATATTTACAGCTATTTGACACACAAAATAGGTCAAAGTGATGTTGAAACATCAACTTCCATGTTTTTGATCACTCTCCCATAAACTGTTACTTTGAATCCCAGGTGGCATAGTATGTGGTAGAGTGTATCCCAAGGGCAGAGTGTGGCACCTCAGCACTAAAGTGCAGTGCATTTGCTTTTTCAGGAAAGTTATAAATGAGTTTCAGTATTTAAATAGCTCATTGCTCTGTTAAAAATTTTTACAAATTTAGGTCAAAATTTGAATCTTGCACAGGACTAATTTCATTGAGAAACAGGACATTCGGGCCTGCAAGGGATTTCACATAAGCAAGGTCTTTTGTAGAGCTTCTTAAACTTCTGGAGAGGCCTGTGCTGTGAATGGTCCGAGTTAAGTGCAAATGATTTCTTTGTTTCACTGAGCCTCCTCACCTCTGTAGTTTGAGCCCCAATTTGTATTTAGATGAAAGAATTACAGCGAAAGTTAAAACTTACAGGCCACAATAGTGCCTGCAGAGTTGCTTTTGTGGGTGAGAGATGGCTCCAGCAGATGAGGAGAGAAAAGAAGATGCCTTTGTGTAGGCTCTGGGCTTTGCAGCTTTCCTTTGGCTGTTTGTTTTGTAGATGCACTCTTGAGCTTTAATGAGCTTTCTATACTGCTTGCTCCCAGTGCCGGGCTCTGGTGTTATGAAGAGAATGAGTTCTCAGCTCTCTCCCTGCTTCTGATTTTATCAAAGGTAGAAACAAGGGAGGGAGAGGCGTTTCCCTTCCCAGTATCCTTTTCAAGTGATAGATGGAGAGAGCATCCAGTGTGTCCACTTTCTATGCTAAGCAAGTTGGAGTGGGCACTGGTTCTGATTTTTGCTGGTAAGGATGCAGAAAGAGGTGTTTGTCCTATTTGTTTGTCCTGTGGGGCAAACGTCTTTTTTTTTGTCTGGTGGTCGGTGATATTTTGATTTTGAAAAGCTGTGGAAATGCTTCTGTGCAGTTTTTCAGTCTGGTTTTGCTTATGGGAAAGTGGAAGGGAGAATAGAGTTGTAAAATAAAATTCCCTCCAGCCTGCTTCAAACTATAAGCATATGAATTCGGGGAAGGTTCTTTTAATGAGGTAAGCCTGTGTTAGAATAACCAGGTGGAAAATTGGAAGCAAAAGCACTGCCAGAGCTCTCTGTTCCCTCTGTGGTGGGGGAACACAGGGACCAAACTATGGCTGCATAAGGGTGACGGTGGGAAGCAGTGTGAATCAGATGCACCCAAAATACAGTTTCCTGTTTTATGGAAGCAGTGAGTTCAGCGATTCCCCTCTCTGTGTTGGCTGCAGTAAAAAAACATTCTTGCGCTTTTCCGAGTATTTAACCCGTCATCCAGTTGAAGTTGTGAAAAATAGAAAAAGCTTGGAGTCCATAAAAGGAGATAATTTGAAGTTAATAGGGGCAGCTCTGTGTCACACAGAAATGGAACGCGTGCCGTTGTGCATTTCACTCCTGTGTTCTGCTCTATTAAATTAATCTGCCAATTTAATTCATTCCTGTACTAAACAAAACTTTACATGACATAACAGAAATGAGCTTGTGTTTCTGCCTTGTTCCCTTGGCTCTTTCATAATACTGCAGCTTTCTGTGAGCCTGAGAACAGCAGGATGAGCATCAGCATGGGTTGAAAGGCAGAAGATTGAACAGTTGGAGCTCAGGAGTTGATTAAAAGGTTGTCCAGAATGCCCACCCCCTGCCTCTGCCGTGCTCCCTGATACATATTAACCTAAATTGGTTAAATATACAACTTGATTTGTGAAGCACAAAATTGCTTCAGCAAGGGAAAGCTACCTAAGCCTGTAGATGTAGGATATGTCATTGCCTTGATTTTTTTTCCCCTTAAGTTAATAAGTTAGTATGTTAGTTACTGATTTTAATCTAGGGTGCAATAAATGAAATTCTGTGCATTTGAGTATGTTCGGTGAGGCAGGAGCATTAAAATCAGGTGGGCCATGATTGCCCCTAAAGCTGAAAGGCTGATGGATTTGACAGCAGGGAACTTCACATGTGAAAAAAAATTATCCTAAAACACTTGAAACAGAGATTAGAGAGGAAGCAGCTGTGCCTAGGTGGCTGATAGCTATGATGCAGCTCACCTGGGAGGAGTCTGGATGCCATTGGTGCTGGGTACTGTGCTCTCCCTCCCCTACGTTGCTTTAGCTGTAGGCAAGTGGGAGGCATGGGGCCCCACTCTGCCCAGAATAAACCCATTTCTATTCAGAAGGGCTGCTGTGTTTCTGGCAGCAAACAGAGTGCATCAGGGGACAGATGTAAGCCTCTGTTATGTCCCCTTCTTCCCTGAGTGAGGATCTTGTTGCTGCAGTGGGAAGGAAGCTGACAGTGGGGACACAGCAGGGGGAGGCAAAGGTGACTGAAGTGATGGTGGTCCCATAACCCTGCTTCTAGCCCTTTTCCTCCAGGTTCAACCCCTCCATTGTTTTTCTGACTTTATGCACTTTCTGCACATCTCTGCAACACAGAGATGTCCCTCAAGCCTTCCTGTCCCCAACTCTTCCACTTGAGAGCTAGCCCTCCTCCTCTACAGCTCACTTCTCCCCAAGCAGTTGCTGTGCTGGCTGAGCCTCACACCCCCTCTCCTTCTCTCCAAGGCCCACTTCTTGTTTCTAGTGGCTTCTAAAAAATAATCTGTGATTATCAGAGCTCTACCTAGACAGGAGCATAAGGGGAAAGTGAAGACATAACATATGGGAGCCCTAATATTTGCAGCCTCGCTATGCTGACCAAATGTGACTAATACTTGGAAGACTAATGGTCAGATGCCATCATTGATCTGTTAATTGAAGATGGCTTTTGTCTTAATCTCCTATATTGCAACATGTTGGAGATGTGCGTCACTAGATGTTTACGGCTGAGGATTACTGATGTTCTTCCAGAGTGCCTTGTGTATGCTCAGTTTTGAAGGCTTCGGAACAGTTTTTCCACTGTGAAGTTTAGAAACATATGTTCAGGAATATATATCTTTCATATTGCATTTGTGCAGCTGCAAACAAAAACTTGGTACTATCTCTTACTTTAGGGATAAAGTAAAGAACGTGCTGTACCCATGTATGAGTCATGGCTCATTTATTTTCTATGAGAAATTTTAAATGCTGTATTGCATGACCTTTGTCATCTTTGTGTACAGTGGAAAAAATATACCAAGCCAGGAATATCAATGAAAGTCATCTCAATAACCAAAAACAGGCAAGTAAGTTCCCATTGGGTCCTGGTTTTTTTTTGTCTTCACTAAATGGGTCTTTACTTTGGAACAAATGATGACTGCTTGAGAATTTATAAGCTAAATAAGCTTTGAGATCGTACAGCCTCCTTGACTAACGAGCATCCTCTGATCTTACATCAAAGGAATGGGTCTTTTTTGGCAAACTGAGTCTGGAGTAAACATGTCTGCTTCTATGTTTTGAATTGAAAGTATATTATTAATTTCTGGTTAATGCAGATAATGCCTTTGTTGCAAGTGGTGCTTCTAGCTGCACCCTGTTTGTTTGATGCTGTACTGAAATGGATGAAAGATGGTAAGGGAAAATTCAAAACAACTCCACACCTAAACCTAAAGTGCAGCAAGAACATCTAAGACAAGGTACATCTTCCAGGTTGTTTCTCTCCCATGCTTCAAGTAGTGTTATTACTCAGTGCAATGTGTAGTGAGGCAAGCATTTCTCATCCATCCCCTTTCCCCCACCAGCGCCTCAGTTTCTTTTTCATTGAGAGTTAATGTTTGGCTTGGTGCTAACCTAACAGCTTACTACAGCTTGTGCTGTGGAACCGAGCATGCCTTGTAATGGATTAGATACACGTCCTTAGAATAAGAAGCATAATGTGTCTGCTGTCCAGGGATATTTGTGGAGGTGGCAGAGAAGTCAGAATGGATAGACAATAAAATGCTCTTTCATTCATGCCACAATTTTTGTGGAGTTTCATAATGCTGGTTTTTGTGAGTGCATATTTTCCTAGTCTATGTTCTTGTCCTACAGTTTTTATTACTTAATGTCCTGTTTATTGACATACATCCTACAAAAATGATCCCTAACATAAAGATACAGCAATTGCCTGGTGTAGGGTTTGTCCTAGGAAAATAGGAAATTCAGAGTAACTTTTTAATCCAAAAAGGGAATAAACATCTCAGAAGTATTTTAGGAGTATTGGTGTTTAAGATCTGATTTTCAGATCTTAAAGATGGGTTGTGATGATTGTGAATTACAGTTTTTGTAGTTTCTGAAAGGGGAAGAAGTAGAAAATGGTTGAAAGAAGGAGGCTGAAGTTGATTCTCTTCAGTAGACTCTGGATGGCCTTTGGACAAAGGATGCTTTGGCAGGATCCTGTTGGAAACAAGACTAAACAATTAGTGTTATACCTTTAAGCAGCATAAACTACACAACCGCAATGGGAAAAACAGAAAGCATAATAGGAAACTAATTGAGAGCTTCACTGAAGAGACGGAATGAGTTGGAGCGCATTGCACAGAAAATGGCAGCGAGGCCAAATTATTTAGGAACCATTATAAATAAGTACCACGGGCATGTAGGCACAAACTTGGAAAGGGCAGAATGAGATAAAATGAACGGGGGACATAATAAAGAGAGAACGCTTCTTGTGCTTGCAGGCAGTAAGAGAAAACCTAAGGTGTTAAGTTGTGCCTTAGTAATTGGAGATGAAAACCTCATGATGAGTGAGGCTTATATGTTCAGGTGGTTAACGCATGCATCATCAGGCATCTGAGCTATCTTGGGGAAGGAGCAGGCTAGAACCTACTTAAATTAGATGCATATTTTAAAATCATTTGACCCTCATGACTCAGACTCATGGCAGGGCTCACAGTCTAGTTTTTTTAAGCTGCAGAGCCATCAGGCGAAGCAGTCTCTCTCTCCTGCCCCTGCCCACTCCCAGGAGCTTACTCCTACTTCTGAACTCTGCCCCTTTTTGTGCTGCCATGGGAGTTCATCCAGTTACGTGGTAAAACAGGGAAGGGAGTTGATTTGGCTCAAAAATTTTGATGTTTTAAAAATCCTTTACTAGGTCGGTTTTTTTTAAATTAATTTTACCAACCCAGTCCGTTGTATACTGGTAGGAGGGGGTTGGTGAGAAGTCTACTTTTGTTGGTTGTGCTCACGTCGGGTGCTGGTGGACCTACAGCATTGTCCCATGGACTTAAGTCTGAACTTCCAGGCTGTAAGAACTACTGAGGTGTAGTTGTATGTTACACCTGACCCAGCTTTATCTTCTTACCCCAAGCACTGTACTCTTGTTACTTCTCTTCTTGCTTTAAATGTTTGTCCTACTCTGAGCCAGTTCAGCTCATTAGCCTGTAAAAAAAAAAAAAAAAAAAAAAAAGAATTATTTGTTATAAAATAGTCTTTTTTTTGTTTTAAGGAATAGGATGGTTCCTTGTGGTAGCAGTGATTGACAGATTGACTGAGACAGACTCAGCTTTACCTTTGGCGAGTAGGCTGTTGCAATATTATGGTCACTAGCAGTCACCTTTAAGAAACAATGTGAGGTAGGACTATGGACAGAGCAGCTGTAATACCTGCTTCTGTTTGCTTTTTTTTGCAAGGTGGGAAAGGAATACCTGGAACTTGATACAGACTAATCAGTTTTTCTCAAGTCCCAAAAAAGATCCCTGCCTGACTAAACAGAGTGGAAGCACCCATGTAAATAAACACCCACACAGCTCATGCTGGCACCAGCTGTGATAAATCAGTTCACTGGCTCTGTACCACGGTTAACAAGTGGTACAAGTGGTGAAGCAGCAGATAACAGTGAATTCAGTAATGATTTTAATGTGTCTCATCTACTTCATGATGCAAATGCAAATCTGCTTCGTGTGCAAATGCCTGCTCAAGAAAAGAATCATTAAATTCCTAGGAGAAGGATTTGGATTGGTCATTAAATTGATAAGTTTAAAGAAAGCCCAGACAAGCACTATGAGGAACAGGTGTAGTTGATCCTTCCTTGAGACAGGAAGTGTAGTAGCTTCTTGGGTTCCCTTTTCAGATTACTCTTTTCTAGGTTTTTAACTTAAAGAAACATGGCACTTAACTGCTAGTATACACCAGCAGAAACTCAGTGCCTAGACCCTGAGCTACAAGATACCCTCAGAGAAATTTATTTTGTTTCAGAGGAAGGACTGCTAAGCAATACAAGATGTCCTATAGTTGTCTCAAACACCTGCAATTAAACTTGGTTTCAGTGTGCATCAGTGAACACCTGGAAAACTAATCAAACCTACTCACATGTCATAGTCACGTGTTTTTTTGCTCCCCATGTCCCCTTTTGTAGGATGCAAGAGGGAAGTCCTTTTCAAAATTTCTTTTTTTTGTTGTTTTGTTTAAAGAAGGAAGCCATGGAAGATTGTTACAAGAAAAATGGCTTTGTTTGGGTGCACTTTGAGCTGACTGAAAAATAAACGTGCAACAGGTTTAGATGATCTTTAGCTCTTCTTCTAGGGTTGCGCACCAGATGGGGAGCCTGCCTAGCTGCCTCTTCCTCCTGACCCTTGGTTTACTTTTTCAAATCTCAGCAAAGTGGAAAAAAAAATAATTAAGGAAGAAACATTAGAGGAGATTATCTTCCACCAGAGAAACAAGAGGATTTAAAAAAGGGCTTCACAGAAAGCTCTTACCTCCATCTGATGTTTTTCTTTCTTTGTATCTAAATTTGCCATTTTCCCAGATTCTTAATTTTGTCCATAACTGTGAATTCTTACTCATCTTTGAGCTTGAATGTGCATGGGAGTTATGAGGCAGTTTGAGAAACTTAAGTGAATGTGGCTGAACTGAGTAAGGACTTGTTTAGGAGCTGGGTTTTAGTGTTTCTCAGGGCCAGGGATGTGTGTTGCCAACATGCCAGTCAATGTCAAAGAAAACTCCAGCATTTTTTGAAAGGCTCTTTCCTCACCCCTCTTGCTGCCCTCCCACATAGCACAGCTTCTCAGCGCTGCCTACGTTTACACAAAACATATGTATTGGGGCAGTTAAGCAAGAAGGCAGAGCCAATATATTGTTCTCCTTAATTCACTTAACACATGACCTTGCACGTATCTGCAGCTTACATTAAATTACATGAGCCATGGATGTACTATTTTGGATGGGTTTTTTAAGCAATGTATTTGTTATAAAGATGGTGCTTCCCCTAATGGGAAAAGGAAGACTGTATTGTTACAGTGACATGTCTTTGTAATTTGAGATGACATTTCTTTTCAGAGCTTAGACTTTGTGTATGTAATTATAATAGTGAAAAAAACAGATCTTTGGTATTCTGAACGGCAGGCAAGCACAGTTCAACACAGGGGTGCAAACAATGATTTTATTTTTGTAGTGGTTTTCTTCATTACTTAGAAGCATCAAAAAAAAAAGACAAAAACTTAGCCTGTGTTACAGCTAGTGACTCCATCGTCACCTTTCCTGAGGCACCATGAACCCTTGTCCTGGCAGTCTCTCCAGTCCATTCCCCTTTTTTACTGAAACAAAACTTCCTCTCTGACTTTGAGCAATTTCCATCCTCCCAGTCTCCCTGAGAGCCTACTCAGGACTTTGGTTGCTACTACTTTTCTCCATCAGTCCTGCCCGGTTCCTAGATTTGTTAGTTTAATTCCTTCAATAAAATGCAAATGTGCCATGGTTTTCCAAAGTATTCCTACTTGATCGATATGACCTTGTGATGACTTCACTGTTAAATGAAGCTGTTTTTCATGCAATACTCCTAGAAATCAGGGGTCAAAAAGCTGTGTAGATAAGTGGTGACTAACCATGTTTAAGAAAATTTCACAGTGTCATTTGAACCAGCATGGTTAATACTGTGTCAGAGTTTACAACATTTCCTGTTTTCAGTGCTTTGTAATTGTAATCTAATCTCTTTTGGTTTGAAGGGGAGATTAAATCATTGCCAGGGAATAATTTTCAAAAACTGAAAGTACATGAAAAGTCAGCTGGTTTTGCTTGAAAGTGAAAATACAAAGTGAAGTAGGCTTCTATTTTGAAGTGAGAGTAGAATGACAAATATTACAGTGTTCAGCATAGTCACTTAAAAGCAGTTGTTTAACCTGAGATGTTATTTTTTCTAGGTAAAGGCAAAGACTTCGTAGAAAAATCTATTTCTGTAATAATCTATTTCTCTAATGCTGTAAGTATCATGTATAAATCCAGAAAGTACCTTTCAAGAATTCTGAAGCTAATGCCTGTAAACTAAATTTATTTTTATAGCCATTTTACTGTTTGGATATGCACTTCTAGGAGTTATTATAAGGGAAATAAGATATTTGATGCCCAAATGGCTAACATACTGCCACCATTAATTTAGAATAAGTGGACTGAATTTGATAATCCTGATAATCCTTCATCAGACCTACATATGACTCTCCTTAAGGATGTGTGAAGCTGCTGTTCTAAGTTATTCTTACTCTGCATTTAATGCCTCATCATATTTCTCTCAAGGGGTACCTTTGCTTTACTTGATAGTCATTTGAAATTAATTTACTACCTCTTCCATTTTAAAGGTGGCTAATCTTGAAGACCAAACTATGTTTTGCCTGAGAAGATGCTGTAGTTTGAAGTATTGCTCCTGCAAAAGCCTACCTGGAGAAGGAACTGTTGGGGCAGTCTCAGTGGCTTCTTCTGCTCTTCGTTCCCTCTTGGGAAGAATCTCTAACTATTCAGGAGTTTATTGAATATAGGGCACACAATTAGAGAGTGATAAAAAGGAGCGTATATGCAGTGCACAGAATGCGCAAAGACATAAGACTAGTTTATTAATTTCTCCCTATTTCTCCATGAAACCCTTTTCCCTATTCCTAAAACTTCATATGTTCATTGGTGTGAACCTATGCTAACAGAAGAGTAGAGGTCTTGAGACATTTTTGCATCACGAAAATGATCAAGACCCTACTAAAAAAGTTAAAAAGTAATAGCGGTTATTCTCCCCTTAGATATGAGAAAGATTATAAGCGCTCTAACTGTAGGAAAAGCTACACTGAGAATTGGAGCTGTACTGAGACAACTGAAAATGGGCTTTTTGGTCCTTTTATTGTTGTTTTTAAACCATGGGAATGCTTTAGTTCCTGAAAGTTTTATTAGTCTCCAGAAAACTGGTGTAGTCTGTAAAGAATACATTTCCCCACTCTTTCACTTTAGCTTTCATACATTGAGGGGTTATAGAGGTGATGCTATTTGTACAGTCTCTTCCAGCTAACTTCCCCCACCTCTCAAGCATCAAGTTTCTTTTCAAAATTAAGCATCCTCAGGTTGGATCTAACCCATATCCTAATCTCGACAAGACGCTGCATAGCATCAGTCTGCATCACCCAATGCAGATATGATTGCAGATCCCATTAGAGTGTCAACCAAATACAAATAAGTCAGGATTGTCATAAGCGATCACTAATGCACTTAGTGTTACCATAGACGGGGAGAAAACAAAGTTGTTCATCACTCTTAGTACAGACCATGTCAAAGAGAGAAAAAGAACTGCTGTTGATAAGAGGAAACAATTGCACCTCGTATCTGTTTCAGATGTTTAGGAAGGAGGTCCCATGGTCACAGTTTGTCCATTCAGGTGAGTTTGCACAGCAAAAGACAGCATCATCTGTTCCTGAGCTGGATTTAAAGAAGTCCTCTTACTGGAAGAAGGCACAGTAACTGGTTGGTTGCAGTTGCAGAACCAGTCTGTTAGCTAAAAAGGTCTTTCTTACATCTGCTGCTGATGTAGGAAATAGGGATTTCTGTTCTGAAAGTGTGGTGCATGTGTTGTATACATTTCTCTTCTACATTATTGTGAGTGCCTATTGCTTCTGGGAGTCATCTCAAAAATTTCTAGCCATTTTTCTGAAAGATACAGGTGAAACTTCCCCTCCCCCCCCTTCAGGAATAGTTTCCACATAAATATTTTCCCCCACTTCTTGTTTTCAAAAGCAGTTTTTGAGACTGGAATTTATGATAGGGCACCTCTGTTGTCTGAAATCTTATGATTGTGCAACTAATCCACTGACATAAATCACATCTGAGAGATATGTTTATACATTATAATCCATACCACAAGTTACTTTGCTTTAAGAATGGTCATGCAGTAAAAAACTAAGTAGCAGGCTCATGAATTCCCCATGCATTATTCAGATTACTGGTCTAGCAATGCAAATGCAAGAGCAGCTCTTGCTACGTCATGGTCATCCAAGCAGTATACAGTTAAAGAATGCCAATTGGCAGAGTAGACCAACAACCAAATGTTCACGGTGCTACATGGCTTTACAAGGTGTAACAAATCTGTTGCGTTACTGTACCAGTAAGCTATAAAGTAAAATAAAGTCTCCGGGGACTTGTCTAAGTGTGAAATACAGGACATGCTTAGCCAGGGCACACCGCAAATTGCCAAGAGCAATGTTAGGATGTGAGCTGGCAATGTGTCTGTCGGCCTGGGTGTGAAATGAAGCCAACCTAAGGATTCTTCAGAAAATAAGAATTTGAGCATTTCACAGAATCACAGAGTCATTAGGGTTAGAACTGACCTCTGGAGATCATCTAGTCCAACCGCCCTTGCCAAGGCAGGGCCACCTAAAGCAGGATACACAGGAACCTGTCCAGGCGGGTTTTGAATGTCTCCAAAGAGGAAGACTCCACAACCTCCTTGGGCAGTGCTGTTCCAATGCTCTGCCACCCTTAGCATAAAGAAGTTTTTCCTCATGTTGAGGAACTGGAGAACAGTTTGGTTTGTCCTCGAGCTTTTTCACTGCCATCAGTACCTTTAGGTCAACTTTTTACTGCCAAAAGTGTCTTCTCATCATGAATAATCAAAAGCTTTTTGTGCCTCTACGCTTGTTTGTTAAAGCGTATTTGAAGTTTGCTTGTGATTTAGGTGTTTAAGATGTTTCAGGACAGGTTGTACACATATTAGAAGTAGCACTTAAAATGGAAAAGACCAAAAGAGGTTACGAGGGAAGAAAAGTACGTAAATCAAGGTTCCTTCTGGCTTGTACATTAGAAAGAATGCTTTTGTTCAGTATTTGAAATTAGTCACCATTGTTAAGAGAAAACAAAATGGTTTTTATTTATTTCAGTTATTAAATTTGTTTTTTGTTGCTTGGTTTTGGTTTTTTGGTTTGTTTTTTTGTTTGTTTTTGTTGGGGTTTTTTTTGTTGGGTTGCGGGGTTTTTTTTTTGTTAAAGGAATATGCCTTTTTCTGGATAAGGATGAAATATTGCAAGACCTATAGTTGTTTTACGTTCCGTTACTCTTCCACAATGATTAAAAGATTCTGGAAATAATATAGTTGAGGTTTTGCAAAGATAAAATTCAGATGCTTTCTTCTTTACAAAATGATGACACATAGCCATCTAAGAGGAAGGAAGGATGTGAAAAATAAGACCAAAGGAAGAAGGTAGCTATCCTAATGAGTATAGCAGAATCTTCTGTGGTACTAATTGCCTAATGTTTCCATCTTCCCACAGATGCTATTTTTGTATAGAGTTTTCCCAAGTGATGAAATGGTGGTTTTGTGATCTAAAAAGTGATATGAATTACTGTTACATTAGGCCTTGATCTGAGTAGTGTAAAAGCATTCATATTTTTGATATGTGGACATTTCAAGAAGACTGTTTAATATGTTCTATGATGACCTGCTTCTGATCTAAAAACGAACTGGATTTTTTGCAGTAAAAGTAACTGTCTTTACCCAAGCAACAGTTAACTTCAATTGTGATATTTTGGCTGTTTTCAGAAAGTCTGCCAAGTGTGCAGATATCAGGTGAATTCATAACATGCTGGTTTTAAGCGAGAATGTAGCATTTTTCACACGTGATGAATATCACTGATATGCTGGGCGCATATACATTATGAATCAAAAGACAGGATCCTACACTGGATGTTGGAGAGTTCATGGTGGTCTTGTTTTAGCTTGGCCACTTGGAGGCCTCTTCAATTCTTAAAGCTCTCTGACTGGAAAATTGGACAAAATCTAATCATACTTACTAAATAAATGGGTGCCCAAAGTTATGCTCCTATAGCCAAATCTAAATGAGTAACAAGATTTTTCAAAACCACCAGGCACTGCAAAGTTTCTGATCATATTTTTAGGTGATGCGATGGGTGTGACACTCTATTGGAAGAACCTGCTGCAATGGTTTGAATTTGCTTAGTGCTTTGCAAGTTTGAAGATTTTGAAGCTTATTTTGATCTCTACAGAGGAAGTACTAACATTAATGCTGTCGCTAAAGTGAGCTTTGCAGGTGTTTTTCTCTTCTCCAGTAGTGTTTCTCACGACTTTTATTTTTTAAACTTGGATGCTGCAAGTGTTGCTCCCCTCCAGCAGTATTCTCAGTTGCTCAAAATGTGTTGGATGTTCAGAACCTCTTGAAGGCCTTTTGACTCACATGGCCTATTTGGCATCACTTTTGTCTCTTTTTTGAATGAATTGTAGGAAGGAGTCAGATACTGTGGGTGCATATCAAAAGAAAGAAAACAGCTGTCTCTTCAGTCTGGGTGCATTTTCTGTTTTGGCAAACAGTATCCATTTTCATAGCCGTTCTGCTGCTGCGTACACTTTATAAATCACTGTGGGGTATGTTCCTTCCGGGAGATGCTGTGGCAGGAGTGTGTTTGTGACTACAGATGCTTGGATGCCGAATTCTGTTGAAGTCTGTTGGTTAGAAATTAGTGGTTTTTTGTGTTTTGTTTATTTGTTTGGTTGGGTTTTTTTTTAAGTTGGAATTGAAAGGAAAGCCAGATAGAATAAGATTGCAATGTGTGACCTTAACTTTGTTCATGTGGAGATGCCTGCAGGTTCTCCTTCTCACACCTGGGGCAACCTGCTGATGTTCTTTATGCTGCTGTATTTGTCAACCAGAACTCCTAATCCCACATCTCAGTACCTTTTTCTACTTTGTGTTCTCCAATTTGAGTGTTAAGGGTCGTGCCAGCCTAGTGTGATGCTAATAGTTTTGTTCATGTGTGACAACAGGGATGCAAACTCTTCCATTTCTGAAGATGACTGAGAACTGCTGAAAGTTCCACTGTTTAATTATTAAAATTCTTTAATATAAAGTAACTTCTGTTTCTTTCTGGCACTATATAGACTTTGATGAAATGTTTTATCTTTATCTTAGTAGGGTACTTTTCAAGCCAAATTATTTTACTTGAAGATCAAATAAACTGTTAGAGACAGGGAACAATAAATATTGTAAAAATGTAATATAAATAAATATTTCCTTTAAAGCAAGTACTAGTGAAATTAAGGGATTAATTCCATTATAAAACTTCTGCTTACATTAAGTTTGGTTAAAATATGTTAATGGCAACTATCAAACAGACTGAATCTGCCCTAAAAGCTTGAATTATTTAATATTTGACTTTTTTTTC
Source organism: Nestor notabilis (assembly GCF_000696875.1). NCBI lineage: Eukaryota > Metazoa > Chordata > Aves > Psittaciformes > Psittacidae > Nestor > Nestor notabilis. The sequence continues at coordinate 43,125 of NW_009912509.1, read as the reverse complement.
CTGTTTCAACTTCTGAATTATATCAACTAAAAAATGATCCAGGAGAGAATCCAAGTTACCATTATTCCTGCGCAAGAAATGTGAGCTGGGCCCTAAGCAAGTGCGAGTTTGGCTTAAAAGAATCTTTTTTTAATAATTATCCTTCAGTTCCTTTAGATTTATCTACTGGTTTTGATTTTTAGGTTGCAGATTTCTGATCTAGGAGAGAGTTGAGGGGATGACGCTTTTTCAGTTAAAAAACCCCCAGAACAAACCCAAAAAAACTTGAAGATATCCATAAACTCACATAACTCCTGTCTAAAAAACAGTGCCAAAGCTGAAAGGATCACCGGTAGTCATGAATACTTGCAACACATCTTTAAGGTGGTAGTAATGAGTTTAAGGTTATGTATAGGCAGCATTGGTGCCCTTTTGGTTAACGAGACACTTGTGATAAGTAGATGTAGTGATTTTAATGACTTCAGTTTCTGTAACTCTTCACACAGCGTAAATATGAGATTTTTGAAAAAGTGTTATTTAGATGTGTGGTTAAAAGTGTGGTCTGTTCTAGGGAGCGATTTGGGAATACATCTGGTGCAATAAGGATGTTGCCATGAGAATGACATGTTCTGAACTTTGTGTTTTAATATGACTTTTGCAGATGTGCTGGCATTGAAAAGCAGTCTCGTGATGTGACTTTGGGTGGTTTTGCTTACATTTATCACTTTATTCCTGTTTTTTTGAGGGCACTTATTACTCAAAATTGTCAATATTTGCATTTCTTGGTGTAGTGAAATTGTTAAGCTGAACATTTTTTTCATTCATGAATCTACTCAGAATGTTCTGAACGAGCTAGGCTAATTTATAGTCCACAAACAGCTTTAATTCCAGCAAAGCCCTTGTCAGTTAGGACTGTGTGAGTCTTCACATTTATTTTGTACATGACTTGAGGTAAATTTTCGAGGATAATTTTATTGGATTTATCCTTGTATGTTAGTGTTGGGAACATACTGCACATCACAAGGATGCATACTTAAGGATGCAGGGCAATCAGAAATTTTAAATCTCTTTAGCAAAATTACATACTGTGTGTACTGCTAGATGTACTCTGGATGACACATCTGCCAGAGGAGTTCATAGGCTGGGAAGGTTCTAGGAAGGAGCCTTGGGAAGTTCCTTTTCAAAATCTGAGTTCCCTGAAATTTGCAAATTACGGCATGAGGCCATGTTAGTGGTGCCACAATGTGTCATCATTTTTGACAAATAAGAAGCCTGGCTAAGCTTGCAGTCACATTACAATTAACTGCTATTGGGCATTTGGCTAATATGCATAATGATGTGAATGAAGTTGGTCAACCTATTTTGAAAAAAAAAAGAAGACAATATCTTAGCAAACCTATATGATTCTATGATTCTATATAGAATGGGGCTATTAAACAGAAGTCATACAAGTATAAAAAATGGAAAGTAACTATCAAATTTATTCAAGAAGAATTTAGATCAGCACAACTTTAGGGATACTTTGAAATGTCCTTTCATAATACCAATAAAAACTGAAGTATCTTTGTTAGTAAGTGGAAGTTACACTATTGGAGAAGATAATATGACCAGTGATATATAATTTAAAAGGTGAAGTCTGGGGATCTTCATCTCTTTCTGTCACAATAGCATGCAGTAGCTCATAAGCATATCATTTATCTCAGTGCCCAAAAAAACGGTAAGTGCCTTTGCTAATTAAAGTACTTTTAAAGGCTGTGTCAATCTGAACCCCCATCAGACTGTTCCTGGACAGTTCAACCACCTGTAGTCCTGTTTGCATTGTTTTGCCCTCCATAGTAGCAGCATTTTTTTTATTTACCCCAGCATGAAGGTAAGCTAAAACGGGCCATTGAAAAAAAACTGGGAGAGGAGGGAGGGAAATCACTGTATTTAGTCTTTATGTAGGTTGATCTCAGGATGGGTTTGATGTGTGCTAGTGGCAGCACAAAAGTAGGGCTAGGGCTGTAGAAGGGAGAGGACAAACCTGTGGCAGGTCCCACCAAGACTGGGCTCCATGGCTTTACCTGTTGTGAACCCGCCTTTCAGTGAGTTGCAGAAGGAATGGCTTTTGATGAGTTCTTGGCATTTGCTGTGTCTTTCATCTTGCTCTTTGGGTGCCTTGAGCCTCTTATTGGCAGAATTATTTTCTTGGAAGGGCTCTGAAATTGATACTCAGCCCTGTTTAGTAACCCATGCTTATTGATTTCAGAAAATTTTTCTAGATTTCTTTGACAAGGAATGAGATCTTTCATAGTGAGCTGGATGGGTGAACTTACTGGTTTTAATTCTAAATAGGAAGCAAGGATTTTGAAACCTCTTTTTGTCTGCTTGCTTGTTAGTAGTAAGTGTAAGAAATCTTACAGCTGAACATTATCTGTCTGCTTCTTACTGTTTCTAAATAAAATCCTCACAAAATATTTACAGCTATATCTCAATGTTCATCAATGTTTGCACTTCTGCTGACCTCTACATGTGGAATGCAGGTTAGGCAAATGTTTAATTTTACTCAACTATAGCTTTTCCATCACTCAGGAAGTTGCCATATAAAAGAATGGATTTGCAGCTTCTCTTCTAAATCACGTTATTTCCGTTTCTGCAATGAAAGCTATTTACTTTTCTTTTTGTACTTAATTAGTAAGACATTTTTGTAAACTGTCAGCTATTAAACACTTCCCTGGATGCTCATGAACTATGTTTTTATTTACCAAATGCAGTCAGCAACTGAAGTGGTACAATAAAAATTACATTGTATGCTTTACAAGAGGAAAAAAATCAATTTTTGTCAGCTTCCTGTCTAGTCAACAAAGAAACATAAAAGAAAGAGAGGACTGACAAGTTTGTTTCCTTTTGCGTCTGGCAAATGTTGCACACTAAAATAATATTTCCTGTTGCTATTTTGCTGTAATGTTCCAACATTTAAAAATTTTTTAAAACTGGATTTTCAAATGTCAAATTTGAAAAATATAGGTTTGTGAAAATTGTGTCTGTTTTTCATTTGGGCCAGACAAGTAAATTGGAGTACATGTGGGTAGTACTGATTTTTCCTTGTGACAAGGTTTTAAAAATGCCAAAGGAATTCGATTAACTAGCCACATCACTAGAAGTGAGTTCCAGAGCTGAAAACTAAAAAACTAAGCTGTTTGATAATTAGTCTTCATTATTCTTTAGTTACTGATTTTGGGACAAATTGCTCTTTAATAGAGATGCTTTTTTGCAGTGGAACATGCATGTAGAATGTCGCAATCCAATTTTAAGTGAAAATGTTTTCTGGACTAAATTGCTGATTAGTATAGGAAAAGATGTCATTATAGTTTCTGCCAGAATGAATATTCTGGTGTGTTTATAAGAGGGTTGAATTCAGAGCAAATTCGAGGACTAAGGCTCCAGGACTTCATAGTAATAAAAGCTACACTGATGACTTGCACTGCCTTTCTCTGAAATCCTTTATGGTGCAGGGCTCTTAACTAAGAACTGGATTCAACATGAGGTGTAACCACCTCTAGTGTGGATTTAATGGGACAAAGTGTGAGATTTAGAACATATAATTTGCACCTAACTCCCGCTTCCTTCCCATCTAAGTTTGATGTTCATAGGATGAATGAGGAAGACAGCAACATCCTGAAAGGGATCAAATCCATCCACCACATCCAGTGTGGTGATTGTGCTGCCCATCAGGTAGCAGAAGACATGGAGTCCTCTCTGTAACTCCTAATTCTCATAGTGTTGCAGTCCATAAATTAGGCTGTAGTAAAGCTCATCTTCATTTTTTTGTTAAAGTGAGGTAGAAGAGAGTCATTGTAAACCATCGTAAACTACAGGTGTCCAAGTGTGTGAAGGCTGTTGTGCACTGAGGGAGATTATTTCCTGATTTCTGGTATTGCCTGTACAGGATCTAGAGCCAGTACCTTGCTCCAGATACCTCAGCTCTGGGGCAATGTAAAGCTCTTGCAAAATGGACTTATGAACTAAAACAGTGATTTGGGGGTTGCTTCTCAATTATCTGTCAGGTTGCTGAACTTTACAGGTGGTTTGAGGGTTGTGGTCTGGTTTGGTATTTTTTTCCCCTCTGTTTTCTTATATCTAGGCCATTTCTTAAAGGACAACATCACTCGGACAAGCCCCTGAGTATTACCACTTAGCTGGTGCTTCTCAGAGAGGAAAAAAGAGGAAAGAAAAAATGTGTTTTTTGGCCTTTAGTTGGTGGTCTTTGTACCTCTGAGCAGTAATTGAGTCTTTGCTTCTTTACAGAGCAAGGGCTTTGCATTTAAGATACATCTCTTACAAGTTGAGACTCTTGAACAGAGTAATACAGAGTAATGTCTTTTGAAATGTAACTAGAACTGAGTGAGGTGCTTCTGGGGTGTGCAGTCTTTAGGGAAAAAGATACTGGTGTGATCTGAAGAGAAAGCAGGTCATAGTCAATGGCATTCCGTCAATAGCAGACAGAATTCAGTGGCCTGTTAATAAGGAGCAGAGAAAGCAATGCTTCCCCTTACAGCTTTTTAGCAGTCCAAACAGATAAATGACTGACAATTTGTTGCAAAAATTATTAGTTTAAGTGAACTAAAGTTGTAACTTGAAACTTAAGAGAAGGTGCCCAGGTAGATTATTGACTAGTGATTTGTTAAAATATGTGAGAAAAATGCACAGGGTAAACTTCTGGTCCATAAATTGTGGTAGGGTTATAATACGAATATTCCTAGAACAGATTTCACTTAATGTAATATTCTTCCAATTTTAAGCCTTCCTATAATGCTGCAGTTTTTAGAACTGGCTGCCTGTAATAACTGGCTGAAATCTTTCACTAGAGCAATTAAATGCAGCTTTTTTACTGTAGCAATGGTATTGCCATAGGATGAACCTGTTTGGAAGAGCTTTGAGATCTGGGGGGAAAAGAAATCAGTTTATAAAATGAAATTTTGTGTATATTTTGGCTGGCTGTTAAGTAGACTAAACATGCTACATGCTTTTTAAATCCTGTGTTTGACAAGGATTTTAAACTGCTGTGGTTACTGCTGTTTCCAGAATACTGTAAGGTTCTTAAAATGTACCAATTAATTGCTCATTGACAATCTTATTTTGTTGAGTCTGCTGGCCAGAGCGAGGCTATGACCTGCCTTGTCTTTCCAGTGTTACTGAGGAGCTAAGTGACCCCTCCTGTCTAGTGCTGTGAAGTATAAACAGTGTGTTTAGAATTGTTTATAGTAATCATTGTTAGTTCATTATTTAATTGTCAGAATTTTTGAAAAGGTTGAGGTTCCTTTTAGAAGAAAAGACAGCATCATATGAAATGAGCATTGTTTTAATCGGGAAATCATTTAGACAGTTCTGATAAATTCATGCAATAAAAATTGCATAGAGTCTGGTAAAATTTGATAGTCTTTAAATAATCTGTTTGACCAGAGTCATCCTGGAAGGATTTTAATGACAAGTCATATACACCTGCAATATGCCATGGAGGTCAGCGGGGACTTCCTTTAAGGTTCAGGATTAGACACGTAGGGGCAAATCTTCTTGTTAACAGGATGCTGTATCGCCTCTTGCCAGATGGGGTTGTGCTTTGGGGATGTTCATGCCATGCAAGTACAGCTTCAGGGAGCAACCTGAGGAATGGCTGCCAGTGTACATGCAGAGTCCTTGCTGCAGGTACTGCATACCCACATACAGCTGCATCGTTTCCTAAGCCATGCAAAATCAGGCTCGGGGAGGGCTGGAGGATAACTAGCTGGTGATGGGGAGCAGAGGACTAAGAAGGAGCAAATGGACACCGTTCATGCAGTGTGTGTGACTTGGAGGCAGGAGACCTCCTGGGCAATATAGAGCCCAGGGTGATGGTGTTACCTGCATGTGTGCACAACCTTTTCCACTGGTGATGAATCACACTGCAGAAGGGTGTTCAAACCTAGAAGTCCCGTTTATCTTCCTGTGCTTTTCTCGCATTCTTTGGTGCATCATCCCAAATAAGAGGCTTTTGTCTCTCTGTTTATTTAGTCTACGCAAGGATGGCTGAGAAAGAAGCCCAGTGCTGTGTTGTTTTAAAGTTGTTACTTTTAAATTTATTTGTTTATGTTCATGTTCGTGTTTACCAGTTAACTGAAGGGAAAACACTGCTCATGGACTTGCTGCAAATATTTGCAAAATGGCTTCAATGGCTTCCTATGCATCCCTCCTGAGGCATCTCTTTTGCCTTCAGATTTACAAAGCTGCCTTGAGGAGGTTTGGGGTGCTGGAGGGTTGCATCTCCCCTACAGATTTTCTCTTTCACTGCGCTCCCCTGAGTAAACAGGGTCTTGCAGGAGCCAGCCGAGTACGGATTATTAAAGGGAAGACCTAGGCATGGCTGTGGACAGTGTGGCAAAGAGATGGCCTCTCCATCAGGATGATGACCCTGCAGCTGCAGGGATAGTCAGTGTGCACAGGCTGGCTCTATGGGTGGTTACCACCATGGCTAGGCTGCCATAAGGGGTGTAATGCTTGGTGCCTAAAACAGCGGCTGTGCATTCATTGTGCTAACCACGGGCAAGGAAGCAGGGCAGTTACATGGCCATTAAGAGGGATATTTTTCTTCTCCACCTCCTGAGAAGCTGTCCCACAGCAAAGCAGCTCTGCTTGTGGCCACACTGCTGTGGTTTGTCTTTCTTCCAGTGGGCTGACATGTGAGCATGAGGGCTTGCTCTGCTTTTGGCAGCCACCTCTTCCTGCATTCCCAAGTGCTACTTAGAGAGGGCTGCTGTGTGTGAGAGGACTGAAGGAGGGAGTCCTCCATGGCAGTTTCCTCTCAGCCTGGTTCTGCCTCTGGCTAGGGTCAGGGGAAGCGCTGGAAGGTATAGGGTGGCCGAGAGGGGCTTCATCATTTGATGGGCTGATGGACACCGCTGCCTCTCCCTCAGTGTCTGCCTAGTTTCTGTGGCATGGTATCCCATTTTGCCTGCCTGCTTGGAGCATTTTGGGGCAGGCTTTTCAACAACACTGAGCATCCATACATGATCTGTTGGAGCAAGTCTAGAGGAGGGCCACGAGGATGATAAGGGGGCTGGAGCACCTCCCGTATGAAGACAGGCTGAGAAAGTTGGGGCTGTTCAGCCTGGAAAAGAGAAGGCTGCGTGGAGACCTCATAGCAGCCTTCCAGTGTCTGAAGGGGGCCTACAAGGATGCTGGAGAGGGACTTTTTGTCAGGGAGAGTAGCAATAAGACAAGGAGTAATGGGTTTAAACTTAAACAGAGGAAGTTCAGGTTAGATACAAGGAAGAAGTTCTTTACTGTGAGGGTGGTGAGACACTGGCACAGGTTGCCTACAGAAGCTGTGGCTGCCCTGTCCCTGGTGGTGTTCAAGGCCAGGTTGGACAGGACCTTGGACGACATGATCTAGTGTGAGGCATCCCTGCCCAGAGTAGGGTGTTGGAACTAGATGATCTTAAGGTCCCTTCCAACCCAAACTATTCTATGATTCTATGAACTTCTTATGGGTACTTCTTTGTGCTTGTGAAAATGGGGATGTGTCATGAGCACTGATGGCACAGAGGCCGGAGAAGCTCTGAGGCATTTCTAGAAAGCAGTTAAGCCCTGCAGATGTGGGTTTACTGAGAGGACAGCAAGGAGACTGCTGCCTGTCCCTGGGCATTGTTGGACACCGCTGGCAGAGGGAGCAGTTATGGGACGCCATTATAATGACACCGTTTCCGTCTTGCCAGGTTATTGCTGGATCCAGCCTTGTACCTCTAGCAGGTGCTGGATGTGGTTGTGAGGATCCATCCTGGAAGGCAACAAGAAAAACAAACTCTGTGTGATTTGTTTCAGAGACTGCAATCTCTCTGCTTCCTGAAGGAGAAAGAAGTTTGATGTTTGTTTTCCCTTCAGCTAATGCTAGTTATACTAAAAACACGAGTTAAAAGTCAGGGTGTTTGGTTCTGCTTTGTACAGGACAAGGAATGGTTTGCTTTGTACAGTCCAGAGTAGTTGTATATGGGGAGGATGCTAAGTTCTGTAACAGCTATGGTGGCTCTTCAACAGATTTTCCTTAGCTTTTTTTAAGTTAGCACAATGAGGAATGGGAGCTTCTCTCATGTATCGCCTGGATCCAGTTTGCCCATTCACAAAGTAGAAGATTAAGGTGGGGATTACTGGCAGTAATTGCCATAATCAAATTTAGCTGTTGGTACCACCAGTGATTGTAACACCAGAGGATCCTACTGGCACCTGGAATTGTTGTCACTTCTTTTAAAATATAACTGAAAGTAGAGTTCTTAAGTAGGAAAAGGGTACAAAACCTACTGGACCAATACTAACTTGGTAAATACAGTGTTCTCTGCTTGCTGGAGGCTAAGCGGTATCTGGCAGTCTATGGAATTAGACCTGCTAGTAGATAACGCTGATGGGAGGCTTTATATTTTAATGATAACACCATTAGTTTTCACAAACCGGTTATCTGCTTTGAGCTGTGCAGAACTGAGTGGTATAATGTGATATTCTGGAAATTTTCACTGAGTAAGCAAATACCTTAATTGTTGCCAGAGCTTCCTGTAAAAGACTGTACTTAGAGGAAACAATTGCTTTAAATGTCATTTTTGTCCAAATATGGAACAACAGGAAAAACTTTATATTTCCTGTGAACTAACTGGAAGCCCCCTGGATTTGCATTGCTTTATGAAAATGATGTTCACATCACCAACAGGAAAGTCATGTTCACAGAGCAGCTTTCGGGGGACTCCCATGACCCTATCTCCAGGACAGACCCCTGGGGAATTTGGAGAATGTCAGAAATGAGGTCCCAGCAACAAAACATTTCAGCTGAATACCAGCTCCAGTAATCTGGTATTCTTTCGACAAAGAAGATGTGACTCTCTTTTGTAACACTTCACTTCTTTTTAGTGAAGTACTTCTGACTGATGCTAATTTACAAAACAAGTAGTTTCTGAAATAATTGATGGTAAGAATTTAAAAATTAACTAATATTCCCTTAAGTAGCTGAAATCCACTGGAAATCTCTGATAAGGATCTGTGGTCTGTCTGCAATTTTTGTATGAACATCCTGTATGATTCTGGTAATACTAAAAACAACAACACAAAACAACCCTCCTTCTCCCCTCCCCCCCCCAGCCAAAAGGAAAAAACCATGCCAAAAACTACAAACATCCCCCATGTCCCAATAGCATAATGATTTTTTTCCTGATTATATTCTGTAGAGCTTTTCTTAAAATCAGTTGATTTTCTCAAAACTGTACAAGACTTTAAAAATTGTTGTAATTAGTTCAGATTTCCTCATGCACAGTGGTATTTCAGACAGTAAGTTGCCATTTCTTTCAGTATTATCTGTATGTTAATTTGAGATTCACTTGAAGTTTCCCTTGGACTAACAGGGATTCTTAATTGATGCACTGACATACTACTGTCCATGAAGTGCCACACTTTTCCACTGGGTAGGTTTTTTTCCAGGAGATTTTTCATCTGGTCTAAATCTACCTCTAGAAGGTTTATTAGGAGAACAGCTCCACATTGACAGAAATGAATGGGCACCACTTCTGCTTCCTTCTGTCCTTCTCATGTACATCAGCCTAAAGCCAAAGGAGGTCTTTAGGAGAATGAGCATTTTAATTCTTCTTATCTATGCAAGGTTTGAGCCTCTGGAGATTACTGGGTTGCACTTATTTCTGTTGCTTAAACGTAGGCATCTGGTGCTATTTGAGATATTTACATAGGCCTAGCAGATAGGACTCCAGACTTACAGGAGAGCTGTTGCCACCTGGCCTGGGACATGGAACCAGGTGATATCGCATAGGACATTTTGAATTGTACTGTTGTTCTGTGCTCTGTTAATAGTGGAGCTTCAGAAAACTGAAACGACACAACCAAGGACTTTAAATAGCTACTACACAACAGAAACATCCAGTGATTGCTGACTAGAGCTGACCTTAATTTGGTGACCTAGAGCATGAAAGCTATAAAACCAGTAAGCCTTCCCTTGAATTAGGGAATTCCCCAAACAGTCATAACTGAAGTCTACCCATGATTTGCTGGGAAAAAAAGAAAAAAAAAAGACATTAAGATAAGCTGCCAACTGGGTTTGGGTGGGTTTTTTTGTTTTTTTTGTTTTCCTGATGGGGGAGAAAACGGACTTGGGAGAGAAGGAAAGCTGGAGCTTGAAGTGTGACCAGCAGGTTGAAGGAGGTGATCGTGCCCCTCTGCTCTGCTCTTGTGAGACCTCACTTGGAGTATTGTGTCCAGTTCTGGTGTCCTCAACATAAGAAGGACATGGAGCTGTTGGAGCAACTACCGACGAGGGCCACAAGGATAATAAGGGGGCTGGAGCACCTCCCGTATGAAGACAGGCTGAGAAAATTGGGGCTGTTCAGCCTGGAGAAGAGAAGGCTGCGTGGAGGTCTCGTAGCAGCCTTCCAATATCTGAAGGGGGCCTACAAGGATGCTGGGGAGGGACTCTTCATCAGGGACTGTAGTGATAGGACAAGGGGTAATGGCTTTAAACTTAAACAAGGGGAGTTCAGGTTGCATATAAGGAAGAAGTTCGTTACTGTGAGGGTGGTGAGACGTAGGAATAGGTTGCCCAAAGAAGTGGTAAATGCTTCACCCCTGGCAGTGTTCAAGACTAGGTTGGATGGAGTCTTGGGTGACATGTTTTAGGGTGTGATGTCCCTGCCCATGGCAGTGGGGTTGGAACTAGGTGATCTTAAGGTCCTTTCCAACCCAAACTGTTCTATGATTATAAAATCATAAAATGTTTGCTTTTGTTGGTTATTTATTGACATCTGAAATTGATGGGTTTACAAGTGAAATGAGAACTTTGCTCAATTTCTGTTCTTTGCTTTGAGTCCTGAAAAGGAAGGCATGGCAGGTGTTCCTTTTCATGAACCATTTTGAGAATGGAATTTCAAATCATCAGTCCAGGACAACTTACTTTGTATGAACTCCTATAGGGGAACATATCTAAATTTTGCTGACTTGCTAAGACAGTCTAGATTTTTTTTGTTATCCTTTTTGTTCTAAGTGTAAATCAGAAGTTTTAGTAACATGTTTGTTGGGGTTTTTTTTAACGTTGTTAATGGGCTGCAAAATCAGTTAAGAAAAATATTAAGGTGAACTTGAATATAGCAGTGATTTCTTCTAACGGTACTTTACACACAAAAGAGCAGTTTGACTAATTCAGTGCAGTAATATCTAACGGGTAAAGACAAAAATAGCAATACAGCCAGAGAGCTATTTTGACATTCTGAAGAGAGAAGAAAATATGAGAGGAATGCAAGATAAGTGTCCTGCAGTTGGCATCACCTCCCTGTTCCTGTGTTTGGTGGGATGTGAAACTTGAAGACATCATTGATCCAGCTCTCTTGTGACAGCTACACAAGTTACGCATACGTGAAGAAGTACAGCATTTACTACATGGGGATAAATTTCCCTTGGCCTTCCCTGTCCAGGTTAGCATAGGGGTGAAAGGGGGTGGATTCTGTGGAGGGAAGACATTGAGATTTAAAGGTGTCACTGTCAAATGTCCATCCCGTTGGCATAGGCATTCTTGGTGTTTCAACTTGAAACTGGTATTGGAATTCAGCTCAAATTGGAATTTGTACTAGAGCAATGTGAATGGGAAATCTACACTCTTTAATAAGAAAATGTCATCAGTTTAAGTGTCACGTCTAAACAGAAAATGTCATTTTATAATGAATGAATCACCAAATGAAATAGGTATGATTACTTTTTTAAGCATTTCAGCTGTGAATTGGAAACATTGTGAATAGCCACTGTTCACCTGTTCACAGGATTTTCAGTCATTTGAAGAACATTGGATGTTAGATAGAAGTGACTACATTCCCTGGAATGACATTTTTAACATGGACAGAGTTAAGTGTACAGTTAGACTTTTATTAATTTTCTAGTTTAAATGTGTACTTTACAGGGTAAGATTTGAACTCGATCGATACCTACGCAATTAGCCTAAGCTGGTAGCCAGCTCAGCAACTGAAACTCAGCAAGCAGAGTCTGAGTTGATGCTGTAGGAAAGAGAACTGTGATTTGTCTTGAAAAATGCGCTTCTGTAAGAGAGTGGGATGTCCAAGAACTGACTCGGCTTTTGTGTTTTTTTGGAGATCTCTGTAGCCTCCAGAAATGGTGCATTTCCAAATACGGCAGTCGTCTCCCTCCTAGGCTACTCATCTGGCTGTTCCAAGCAGTAGTCCTTTAATGCCAGGAAAGTAGCTGAACATGGAAAAACAGGGCAAAACATAACAAAAGTCTGCAGCTACGAACTGACAGATATCTTGCAGGCTGCACTGCAGCGCAGAGTTTCTTCCTTTTGCTGCAACAACTATTAGCAGCCTTCTCAGCTCTGTCACTGACAGGGCTTGGTAAACCTAAAGCTCTGTACATGTTTAATGGAAGTTAGAGGTCTGGGTTGGGATGCCCACTCATTAGGAGCACTTTTTTTTTAACTATATCTTAATATGATAGTAATTGAATTGCTGTTCTTTAGGCAAACGGTCTGCATGTAGCACATTTGCATGTGCGATGTTCAAGGGACATAATCTTTTTATAGTTTAATACTGATTTACTAGCATGATTCACTAAGCTTATCAGTTGCAGACAGTCTGGGAGAATGAAACAAAACGGAAATGCTTGTCAAAAAATGAAGCCATTAATATCACTAAAATGAGCTTCTGCTTCTGGGCTGACTGATATTTTGTGAGTGGAGTAAGATAAAATGAATTTCTTCAAGTATTATATGAAAGGCTAGCCTGTGGTGCAAGGAAGCTATGGCTATTTGAAAAATGCTAGCCTAACACATAAAGTAGGTGAGGTATCACAGTGCACCTGGCCAAAATCTTTGGATTAGTCTGTAACTGGCTTCTAGACAAGGGATAAGGAGCCTGCCTTTTCACACCCTGTCCGCATCCCCCCCTGCAGATTATGCTTCCTGCTCAGCAACATTCCCCTTATGTTTTGGCACTTGGAGGACAGCAGTGATTGCTCCAAGCTCCAGTGTCTTCTGGGGAAGACATTGTTTCAAAGAGGATGTCTGGGAGATAGGGCAAAACTATTCCTCTCCATTTGTCTCATTATCTCTAGTCATGTGTGGCAAGAAATAATGAACTGGATTCTTCATAACATGAGACTGATTTTGAATCATAAAAGTTTAGAAGCAAGCAACAATTTGCATAGTTTCAGCTGACTTACCTTGTGATGATTATTCCTTCAGGGTGAAGTTTCCCACTTAAGACTTGATTGTGTAAGGTTCTTAAGTCATTCCCAAGTGAGTACGAGAAATGCAGATCTCCTTGTTCACAATTCAAAAGATAGTCAACTAAATTTCTAATGATTTCTGAGTAATGAAGAGCTATTGTTACTCTCTTTCCCATTCTGTGCGCAAACTCTAGCCCTCTGATCCTCCACATACACTTTTTTCTCCATTTGACCCCTTGTTCTCATGCATACCCCATGCTCCTTTCTGCCCATTTCAGTCTGTACCCCTTAGTCCTCCAAGGTGTGCTTCATCTACATTGAAAGCAAACATGCAAAGTAGGTGAGATGGATCCCAGCACAGAAGTGCAAATTTTTTTTGCCATTGAATAAAGGGAGACTGCAGTGACTGGTAGAGATGTTTGTACCTACTCTGGGTTAGGTGAACACAGACCCTGATTCTTGTACCTGCTGTAACCATCTTCCTCTCACCCAGTAACTCATTACTTAAATGCCTCTTTGACCTCCTTAAATTGACCTTTGATCTTTTTGCAGTCTGTCCCTCTCGTCTTCCCACATGATCAGAAGGAAAAAGCTTACACTTCATCCCAGTATATGCAGAATTTTATCACGTCCTTCAGATTCAAAAGTACATTTAGTAGCTGAGGATAATAACCAGTAGTGGCTGTCATTGTTGGTCAACTTCTGTCCAGCTGCAAAGGTTACAGTCAGTGATAGTGGGAGATGATGCTAGTGTAAAATAAAGGCAGAGTTTTGTAGGGCAGTTGGCCTGTTCTGGCATAGCAAGCTCCAGCACTTGCCTGCCCATTGGACCTTGTGCAGCTGGGCTCCCTGATGCTCAGTACCTTCTTACCTTCCTTGTCTTTGGTTATTCTGAGACTTTAGAAACAGGAAAAATAGAATATTACAGTGTCATTTTTTGGAAGCGCAAAGAGAGACCGAAAAGCGCAAGTCCATTCTTCTGGCCATGCTAAATTTAAGAACAAAACCCAATTTAAAAATAAATAACAACAGGCTTTTTTTTTTTCTTTTTTTTCTCCTCCTAAAACAGTGCATGCTAAATAACAGACTGAAGGAAATATGTGGGGATTAACTTGAAAACAGATGTTTATAATGATTCAATGACGTATTTTAATTACATTCCCAGATGCAAGTAAAACAGACTTCTTCTGAATTTAAGGGATGTGTTGATAAAACTGATAACATTCTACATGATGCTGAAGGAGGAAGAATGAGCTGCAAGCATGTGTCCTGCAGCTGTGATCTTATCAGGTCTGAAAAACTAATAGAGGTCACACTGGGTCATTTCTTGAAATGGGAAGCCCAATGTTTTTCCAGGCATAACCATGTACTGCAAGGACTAAAGCTGATTATTCAGTGGGTGGCACTTTTCCCTTCTGGTCAGTACCGACCTGGCATTGCAGCAGGAGTTGGCGTCATTTTCTGATCTCTTTCTGCAGTAGATAATAAATTTTCATCTTTCTGTGCATTTGTAACGTAACACAGTAAAGTGTTGTAATAATGTAAAAGAGAAAATGTGGTTATTTTTGCTTTATGTGAATGTGGAGAAAGTTTGACTTCAAACAACAAATTTGGTGGATCTACATTTAAAAGAAAAGGATCTCAACAAAAGCAACAGATTTTTCAGGAGCTGGTACTTTAGTTTTGTTGGACAGCCTTCAATATTTATTTTTTTATTTCAGTATTAAACCCCCATTTCTCCTTGATGCTTTACTTTAGAAGAAAATGTGTTTACCAAGTAAAAATGTTGCCACATCATTGAACTTTCCAGAGTGATGATGCTTACTGGTCTCTTTGGAGGTTTTCCAAATTCAAAATAGATTAGGTGTATTTGCTCTTAATTTCCCATCAGTACTCAGGTCCCAGTAGACTGTGGAGCCCGCAGGTGTGGAGGACCTGTGCCCAGCATCCGTGCTGAGAGCTGGCTCTGAAGAAGTGCCGTCCCTGACTGCTTCCTGTTAATGGCTTAATAAAGCTGCTGAATGATCTTGTGTACATTGGTGCAGTATTCAGTGATATAAATATTTTGCTTGTTTTCCTCCCAGTTTGTTTCTGAGGGGCATGACAATAGCAAAAGCAATAGACTGCTGAGTTACTCACCAGTTGCTTCATGATTACGAGGAGGAAAAGTGGAGAGTAGCCCAGGTGCACTTAAGTGTACAGAAATACTTTGGTAACACAAAGCGACTGAAAGCTTTTACACTTGGATCAGTTAATCTGACTTCTCTCAGACGTTGTAACCTTTCATGTTTTACAAAAAAAATGAGTGGCTTTTTATGTCATTGAAGTCATAAATAGGATGGTTTGGGTTGGAAGGGACCTTAAAGATCATCTAATTCCAATCCCTGGCCTCAGGCAGGGACACCTTCCACTAGACCAGGCTGCTCATGATCCTATCCAGCCTTGCCTTTGAACACTTTCAGAGATGGGGCAGCCACAACTTCTCTGAGGAACTTGTTCCATTGTCTAGTTTATCTAGTGTAGAAACCCCATGAAGTGGTGCTGTTATAAGTAAAGGCTTTTAGAAAACAAGGATCTCTATAGTGTCTTCTGGAGAATAATTTGGACTGGTTATGTTTTTATTGATGTTTTCTGTGCATTCTCCTACTGCAATGAATGTGCTTTTACTTAGTGGAAGGTTTCCCATTGTAATGACAATTACAGTTAGTCGTTATAGAGAGCAAGACAGAAAAAAGATAACTTGAAATGTGGTAGATGTAAGAAACAGGACCAGAACTTAATGTTGTTGTAAACAACAGTAACAACTGCCTTGATATCTAATATTTACCATTAGAAGCAGTTTGCTCTCTGAGGGGCTGCAGTTCACCTTGATTTCATAACGTACGTCCACACATACTTCTTAATATAGTTTACTCTGGTAATTAGACCAATATTTAACTTCCTGTAAAAACTACCTTTTTCCTATCTGAAGATTGGCAATTACTGAAAAAAATACAATAAATCAATATTAAGAGATCTCATGGTAAAAAACCAAACGGCATAGATGGTTTTTATATTTGGAAGAGAAACACAAAACATATTCTTCAGATTTGGTATTTTTCTTAAGTGTAGAAGATAAATCATGAACTGCAGCTTCACCATCCCTCTTTCCTCAAAACAGTGGTACATATTTATAGAGCTTAAGTATTTATGCAGAATGCAAGCCATTTATTAACAAACTGAGACCTAAGAGATGCTTCTACAGTTGAATTGATTTTGTTTTAAATATTCTGTTGGGCTTTGAATGTGTGACTGTAGAATCCTAGAGGAGAACCTAGTTCTTTTAAATTGAGACATTCATATTGCTAGATGCAGAGTATGTGTGTATTCTATAAAAATTAGTTATTTTTTAAATGGTGACCTGAAAGACAATGATTTAGAAATAATGTAAGTTTTCTGTGGTTAAAAACTATAGCAGGTATTTTTCTTCTTTTACAAAGGCATATCTTACTGGACAAGGTACGAAACCAGAAGTGTACATCTATATAAATTTAACAAAGTGTTGCGTTGGGCTTAAATGAACATTTGCCATGCTGACCAGCCTTGCACTCAGCGTGGTACTGCTGACATCCCTGGCTTATTGTGGTATGTTCTGCCTGTCATCCAGTTCAGACAATTAATTCTCAATTTCTTTTTCATTTTCAGGGTTGTTCCGGCTGTGGAAAATGTGACTGCAGTGGAGTAAAAGGGCAAAAGGTGAGTAAGTCACCTCTCTCCACTTCATTTTCTTGCTTTCTTAAACCACACAGTGTATGATCTGCTGGGATGCAGGTGAGCTATTGGTTTCAGTGAATACTCTGCCACAGAGTGTTTCCAAGGCCAGGCCACATGCCCTTCAGCAGGGTTTCTGAAAAGCAGCCAGCTCCCTGTCTGCAGCAGCAGAGGGCAGGAGGGCCAGGGGTGGGAGACAGACGAATGCCCTCAGTGAGGGGCGAAGCCCCTAGCCCAGTGCTTGGCAGTGCCCTCCCTCTTTCCCCATTGAGTGGGATTCTAACCCAGCACTCTCACCCTTCCTACACCTCACCTCCAGTCTTTTCAGTGGGTAACAGGGTTGACATCCTGAGCACCTCTGGAAGCAATGCTAGCAGTTCAGTTCCAAAATGCTCCCCTCAACATGCTGTGCAGATTGCTTTCCAGAAAGTCTGTGATGCATCAGAAGCAACTCACCCTGACCAGGGTTAAACCTGGGAGGCAATGACCTGGAATAGGAAGGAGCAGGTTAATAATCAACTTAAATACAGAAAAGTATTGCAGGTCAAGATAAAAAAAAAAATGGTTAAAACTTTTCTGACAGAACCGTGCAAATGAGTTTTAAAGTTCCCATTCAGCTATCCAAACTTTCTGCGTATGAAACAGAAAAGGCACTTTAAAGGCTTCTTTTAAAGTAGTAAGAGTGAAGAAAAAATACAATGTACTTAAGCATTCCATGAATTCCCCCTGTAAATTACCTGCTTTTGTAAATAGTGTAGACATTCAATCACTCTCCTTATCTTTTCCTTTTTGCTGTAGAGATTTCAATCTGCAATGTGTTCTGTTGTGCATGCACATGTATTGTATTATCTACCATTATAAATGAGTGCAATCCAAAGGTTTTATCATCCTGTGATTGCAGCGGGAACATTTTTGGAGGTAAGTTGTTTAGGTCAATCAAAGGAGTGCTTTGAAGATGTGGGGGGTTTGTTTGGTTTTTGTTTTGGGTTTTTTAAATAAATGTACAGCTGGTGTTCTACATCGTCTCACATGTGATAGCTCCATATTTACTGATGAAGGTTTTAAGAATGTTTGTTGTTGGCTTTTCTTTAGTATTTTCTAGAATAAGGAATATAAATTACTTTATTGGAGACCCAAGCAAAAATCGTTTTCTTTGTAACAGGACATAGATTAATTTATGAGAGATGAAAAGAGATTCAAAATTTCTTTTAGATGTTTCAATGGCCCATTAATATCTGTTTAATAGAAGTCAGCTACATAGTAAAAATAAATAAATAAATATTTGGGAAAGGTCCAGAACTCTGAATTTATTCCTTGATATCTTGATCTTACTTTTCAGTAACAAGTACAAATGAATCATTGTAGAAAAAGAGAGAGATTATGTTATAACTCTCTTGTTGAAAGACATTAGTTTTCAGTTCATAGGCTATGCCAGCATCTTGTAACTAGGTAATTTAAAAAAATTGTAGTTTGGGGAAATAATTTGGCTTCATTTATTTCTTGCTGAAATAATGACTCTTTGCTAGAGCTCTTGCTGGCATTTTTCATTTGCATAGTCCAGAGTCTCAAAAAGTTCTCCTTGAAGGAAATAGATCCCTGTCTTACATGCCAGAAGCCAAAACTACCTCAAATGTGGAAAAGAGAAAATATCCATCCATAGCAACAGAAGTCATAGTAAGTTCCAGATTTCATGCAAACTTTTCCAACAAGTCAGTGTACATGTCGTTCTTCCTAACAGGTTTCCATCACAAACTTCTCTAGCTTTAAATGTGTGTGTAATGACATATTTACATATTTTCAAACTGTGTAAGAATTTTAATTATTGATATTAGAGACATTTAGACAGGTGAATGCATAGTTACACCTAGAAAACAATATTCAAGAAAGGCATTTGAAGGTATTTTGGAGTGAATTTAAATGTAACTTGATTCAGATAATAATGCTTGCTCATTATGTTAACATTCTGAGGCTTTCAAATGCATACTTAGGATTTTGAACAGAAAACTGAGTTTTATTTAAAAACATCTGCCCCCACCTTCAATTCAGCCTAGTGCAGCTTTTCATCTGATTCTTTGCATTTAATGCCTTTTTAGAATAAGGACAGTCTGCTACCCAGTCCCAGGCCTGAAGACAGAAGTTGGTGAGGAAAGCAAGGGAAGTATCCTTCCTGCTTGCCACTGAAATATTGGTAGAAATGGTTTTTCCAACCTATGCACTTGTATTTGAAACATATCTCTGTAAACACAGTTCCCATTAACGCGCACATCAGTACTGGTACCCGTTACCTCAGAAATCTACGTAAGCGTTCCTCAATCAGAGAGGGACAGATTAGAAATACTGATCCTTGCTAAGATCCAGGCCAGAAGAGGGCCGCCATGCCCAGCTGTTGTGGTACCCCAGGAGACCACATTAAGGAACATCTGTTCTCCACTTCTCACGTAGCCGCTTGTGTGGGAAGTACATACCCATTCTGCCCAACACTATCCACAGCCAACATGTTGCCTACACTGGAAACCCTTTTGATCTGTCTTCCATGTTGTGCAGAACTGCACAAACGCTGAATGGCTTTTCCAGTCCACCCACACTGTCCAGCAACGTAACCACACCAGTTCACTGCCGTGGGAGCTTCAGGAGCTGCGGAAGTGGGTGCTGGGTTTACCCTTTAATGCCTTAATTATTAACATC
This sequence comes from Nestor notabilis, assembly GCF_000696875.1. Classification (NCBI taxonomy): domain Eukaryota; kingdom Metazoa; phylum Chordata; class Aves; order Psittaciformes; family Psittacidae; genus Nestor; species Nestor notabilis. The sequence goes on along the minus strand of NW_009912509.1, from coordinate 23,487 downwards.
TGGAGATACATTTCTTTCCACACACAGTGTGGGAAGAAGTTCCAGACCCTATGAATTGGGGGTGGGGTTTAATTAAAATACATTTGGCCAAATAATCATATTAATGATCTCACCACAAAAATAGCATTTGATTTAAAAGCTGTGAAATTCCCAAGAAATATTGCCCGTCAGCATTTCAGACACGGAAGAGTAAGTTACATTGCCATATTTTCTCTCTCATTTGAGGATCTTTTTGTCAATATGACCATTTGAATGGCCATATTTAGAATACATTCAATATGTTCTCTCATTAGACTGTTTCCATGAAAATTGTATCTCTATGCCAAACTCCTTTAAGATGACTCATACTTTATCAAGGGCATGTAATTGACAAAGTCTGAGGGTTTTCATCCCTTTCAGAAAATTTCAGAAAGTGAGTGTAATTGCAACAGATGGCTCTTATCCCATAAAGCCTTTATTATTACACTGAACATCAGGCTGTTATTTTAAGCTATATAGTGTCAAGTATCACGTATTTACTGAACAAAAGGTGCAGAAATTTTAGAAAAACATAATATTGCTAAAATAATAAATAATACCTTGCTGTTTTCCATTAGCTAGATCAGCTGAAAACATCTTCATTAGTTTCCTTTTACACTTTTTATTTGGTTTTCTGCATAATAACTTGACTGTTCTTTCCAACCTCACTAAAAGTGTGAGATCTGTTTAGACTGATTAGTTTTGAATACTTGCCTACATTTTAGTGAGTTACTCAGAAGCAAGCAGAAGCTGTATTTCTCTTTTATGCCTACCTAGATTTTGAGAACAATTTCGAGCAGCTGTGGAGATAAGAAGTGCTAGCCAGTAATGTGCATATAAAAAGCATGTTAAGCATTTAATTACCATTTAGAACAAAGACTGTATAGAGCCGAATAAAATTCCCCATGTACTGGCTTTTTCCAAGAATGTTCATTCTCTCATTCATGACCATTTGCACTCATTTTACTCCATATCAGAAACATGTATAAACGGAGGCAACACTGGAACTTTGCTGTAACTAAACCAGAATGATTAATATTCTAACACTTATCAGAATGCATTGAAGTATAAGTCTTCATTCTTTAATATAAATATCTTAAGGTGATTCCCCCATAAAGCTGTCTCAGCATTACCCATTGAAAGTTGAAGTCATAAAAATATCAAACGTGATTTTTTCATTGCACATGAAGTATTGCATTTAAAAAAATTTTGTATCTGCTAGGACATTCTGAAAGAAAATAGAAAATAAGAATAGAATTAACTCTTATGTAACTGCTGGGTTTGACTTTTTTTTGTAAGAGATGTAAGAAAACTTGAGCAAATCATTTTGTATTGGCGTATTTTTGTTTGCCTAGTTTTGAGACTTTATCTGCATTATTATACCTACATAAGAATTACTTCTCCATTTCTCTTGATGGGTGCATCATTCCTGTGCGGATTGACCATGCTGTTAGAAGTACACAGACTGGCTTTGCTTGAGGTGTTTTGGGTCTGGCAGCCAGGAAGCTTTGTTACTGGCTTATGCTGACAGTCACTGTGACGTCCCTGTGGTCCCCCATCAACAGGAGCGGTGACGAGTCTTTTCTGTGCACTTCTAGTCTTGAAACTCACACATGGTTTTCCTGTCTGCAGGGGAGTGTGCAATGACAAGTTGACTGTTCCAGTGGACTGTGTCCCTGTATATTTGGTTTGGCTTGGGATTTTTAAGGTTTACCAGATTGAGAAGGCCTTCAAGGCTTTTCCTGTCATTTTAGGTAGCAAAAGGTAGAGCAAAATTATTGATGATATTGATGAGTTGAACCAATAGAAAAAATGTTGTTAGAGAGAAACTGTGACAGTCAATGGGATGATCACTACTAAGTAGTTCTGAGTTTCCTCTAGAATATAGGGCAACAAATCAGTTCCTTTATTGGAGCAAATCAATAATCACTAGATCTGTGCTTTTCATATTCAACCTATACTAGTAGCATCAAGACTCTTTTTTACCAAGAATGTTAATTTTTGAATACTTTCCATTGGTACTGTTTGGTTTTAGTAAGTTCTTCCATAGTTTTGCTCAAAGTTTCTGTTTAAGTGGCTGCTGTGGGAACTTAACCTCGTGTCCAGCACTTGTTCATACATGAGTTGGAAAGACTATGAACTGAGGACACTAAGGAAACTACAGTTAAATAATATACTCCAGAGAATACCGTAAAGTTGACAAGAAAGGTGACAGGCAATGTGGGAGGGAAGATCGTTTTCGCAGTTTTAGTTCGCAGCTAATAGATAGCATGAAATCATCTACTAATTCCTGAAAGGGGGAGATCAGAAGACTGTAATAAAATAAGCAAAGATATTGATCAGCTTCAGGTCTGATATTCTACAAGGAGACTTGTGGCTCTGATTTTTCAAAATTGGGCCATTGTCACAATGTTTATGTCAGTTCTGCAGTGACAGTAGTATATTTTTATTGATTTGCCCTTCATGCAGAGACAATCCTTTTAATTCAAGTCAGGGAAAAAGAATACCTATGTTTCATGAAGGGAGCACACAAATAAT
>NW_009912509.1:0-20900 GCF_000696875.1 Nestor notabilis | reverse complement strand
AAAGAGTGAGATGTCAAAAGACTTTGAATGACATTGACTGTGATATGCTAAGTACTGAAAGTTTTCTACACTTTCCCAACTGTAAGACTAAACCGCAAAGTGGATCCATCAGATTTTCTCAGTTTAAAATAGTCACTGGGACCATTTGTCCCAGGTGTCCAAATGGAATTGAATGTCTCTAGCAACACTTTCCATATTAAGATGTATTTTTGCACTCAGTACAGTATGTATCTTTCATTAATACAAACTAGTGGATTACACTCAGGAATTTACCTCTATGGAGAGTGCGCTATAAAAGCAGGTATCCCAGTAATACTATGTGGTGGGGTATGCTCATAGTTAGTTTGCAGAGCTGACTTCTAAAGGTTTTCACAAAGTAGTATGTCAGTTGGCATAATATGATCTTTTAAGCAGCTTTTAAGTTGCCAGATGCATATCTTTGCTTGTAAAGGTGTTGGTGTAGTAAGCTCAGGCATTTCTTCATGGAATAAAACATGCTTTCTGACCTCACAGAGTTTGATTATACATTTGTACAACTGTTACTGTATGTCTTCTTTATGGTTTCTTGAAGGATCACAGTGCCTTATTTTGATCTGAAGCATGTGACCCTCCAATGAAGTTAGTAAAGTTTCCCCGAATGTGAGATCAAAGCAAAATGAGAAAGGATCTCCACTTCTCTGAAATCTGCATGCTCTGGAAGTGGAGCTGCTACTGTGCAATACGCATGTGTAGGCTGGAATCTTCCTAAATTCAAAATTTCTTGGGTGCAAACAGAGTCATGCTTCCATTATATACCAACTGCACAGTGATCATTAAACTTATGTTGCAGCGTGCAGTTTTTTGGTATCTGGTCATATGCATGACAGCACCTGCAGTCTGTATTTGTTTGTTGTTCATCTTACTGCCCACTAATATTCTGTGATGCTGACAGGGTTTTGTGGGTGTAGATTACAGGTCTGGGACAGCAGTAGCAACATTTTGTAGTTTATCCCTCAGGCTTCTTTAAATCATTCTGCAATTCAATTTATATTGTGTTTGCTGGAGATCTCAGACCAAAACAGCTGTTATAATTGATGATTCTGTGATAAGTCAGTTCCCACACAAGAATTTAATACTTGATGCACTTAATAACCAGTCTTTGCCTACATTTTCTCTGTAGTAGTGTTGACAAGAATTACAGGTAACATAGCAAAGAAAGTTCACCTAAATGATGAAAATAATTATTAGCTTTCAGTAACAGGTAAAATATTCTCCTATATCATCTTTAACAGTGAGAAGAAAAGCAAAATTGAGGTATTGCCGAGGGAAAAGCAACTTAGACTCCCACCTGGAAAATCACATTTCGATCCCTTAGAATGTTCATCTGTAACAAGAAAGGCAAAACCTACCCATAAATTTTATAGCTATTAAAGAAAGCATGTGACAGCTTCCACTGCAGTTCAGCTGCAACATTTTTAAATGTTTCTATATGCCAACAAAAATAATTCTCACCAAGGCTTGTGTTGAAGTTAAAGTATGCACAGTTAAAGTAAATACTGAGTTGAGTAAGTGAGTGAACACAGGCACTAGCATGAAATTGGATGTCCTCTCACTCTTTTCTCATTTGGCACTGTTACTGGCTGTAAAAAGATGCCACAAAACTGTTTCATGGGTAGTTAGCAGAATACTAAAAGCCTTGACAAGGTTTGATAACCCTTAGTTTTGTTAGAATAGTTTGCTTGCCTACCAAGCAAAGATGCTGCAGAACTGCAAAACATGGGTTTAAGCAGTAGTAATAGAGGGGAGGGACTCTAGCACAGAGGGGCAGTCTGAAGTGCCCTCTGACTCCAGTGTCAGGAGTTGGGTGAAAAAAGGGAAGAATACCAAAGGTTGGTATTGTGGAGCAGTGAACAGAGAAGCCAATGCTGTATGCAGCACCTTTAGCAAGATCTGTGAGTTAAGGATGCAATTGCAGATCTTCAACTAAAACTTCATTTCTGTCTGAAAGTCTGGAGATGGAAGGTGCAAATCCAGTAGGGACACACAGAGCTTCGTGAAACTCCTCCAGATGGATCTCTTTAGGAAGTTTTAGGTATTAAATGCAATGAATTTATAGCGATGCCAAGGTGTGGGAACTGAGGTACACTGTTCACCTCACGAAATAAATGAAAAAGCGTTTGTTAAAAGTGAAATTCTCCAGATGCAGACGAAGTACAAGCTTTTGATAGCAAGACTGTCTCTGCACCCTGCCTCTCCTTGGGCAGGCTGGGCAGGCAGGAAGGGCCGGGGGAACACGGATGCCTGTGCGAGTGACGCTGGGTGGAAGAGCTGAGCCGTTTGGCTCGCAACATCCCTCATCCCGCAGCTGTGTCACTTCCCCGCGGGCTCCTCTGGGTGGCAGTCAGACATCACGGAATTCCTGTTCTCTGGCAGGCATCCTTGCCTTTTTTTTTTTTTTTTTCCTCTTTTGTTCTTGTTTGGGTTTTTTTCCCCCTTTTTAGTCAAAAAAAAGAAAACCTTAAAGCCACTTACTAAGCAGTAGATCATCTTTTGGTTAGCATTCACTGACAATGATGCTGCAGTGATATCCTCCACAATATCAAAATAAGGAAAATATTTGTTTTCATTATTATTAATGATTACTGCATCCTTGTTAACTTAATTGATTTAGGCTGAACAACCCTGGAGGTACTACAAAAAAATTATATTGTAGTGTCTGTTCTGCAGCAGATCTGGTTGAGTAAAGAGACTCTAGAGATTAAACTGAAGAAACAGTTTTACATTTCTGAGGCACAATGTTATCTGCCTTCGGGGATTTTCATAGAATCATAGAATCACAGAATCCTTTAGATTGGAAAGGACCTTTAAAATCATTGAGTTCAACTGCAAACCTAATGCTGCCAAGTCCACCACTAAACCATGTCCCTAAGTGCCACATCTACACGTCTTTTATATACCTCAAGGGATGGTGACTCCACCACTGCCCTGGGAAGCCTATTCCAGTGCTTGACAACCATTCCAAGGAAGAAATTTTTCCTAATATCCCTTATAAACCTCCCCTGGTGCAACTTGAGGCTGTTTCTTCTTGTCTTGTTAATTGGGAGAAGAGACTGACATGCAGCTGTAGAAGGTGATGAGATCAGAAGCCAGAATATTTCCTCTAGCTTTTGTGGAAAGCAGCTCTTCTGCAACATTCAAAATATTTAAAACTTTAGAGATGCCATTTCTAACCTAACCCCAAAAAGCAGCTAGAATATTATTGTCTCAAATAGTGCTGTCTGTCATGTACACTCTAAGATATGAGCTACTTCATTATGAGAACTTTATTGCCGTCTGTACTGTCCAGGACCAGCTGCCCATGTTTTTACTATTTATGGAAGAGATTATTTTCTGTAAATATGTCCATGACAAACCTTTGCCAAGAGAATAAAACTTGCATGTAACATCATGTTTCATTCCAGGTCTAGGGTCTGAGCAAAAATAAAGTAAAAAAACCTGAAAAGTTCAAGACCTTTTTTTTCCCTGCTGTTTCATCTTTAAGTGCAAGCCTTTAAACAGTGCCAAATGCAAACAAATGTTAAATAATTTTCACTAATGAATAAGGAAGGGCGTGGAGCATTTTTACCTTTTATATTCTTGGACCTTCAACACTGGAAGTGATTTAACACAATGTGCAATAAAACAAAGGAAGAGTTACTCAGACATAATGAGTTCAACAGATGATTAGAAGGGGTGGGAAATATAACACCCTTTTGAGTCAACCTGTCTCCAGGTGATAGAATTTCCTTTTTTTTTTTTTTTTTTACATTGCACATTCATTTGTCCTTGAAACCTCCCCTTCCCTCATGGTTTTCTGAGGTTCTTCTATTCCCCAGGGTGGCTCTAATGATGGGGAAGAGGCTCCTTGACCCACATCTGATTAAGAAAGAAAAATACGTTTGGAAAACCCCATGCATACCTTTGGTAAAAGGTTTGTGTGACTTCTCCCTGAAACATCATGAGATCTGTATCTTTAGTTTTTTACTTTTTTCCAAAAAAAGCAAGAAAAATTTAAACATAAAGACAATGAGCCTTAGAGTTACCTTGCCAGGCTTTGTGCAAGCAGACTTCCACAACTGAAAATAAAGTTCACGGCTTGTCTATTGGCTTTTGCTGTCTATTAGTATTGTCTTTATATTTGTCCTTCATATACCATGCCCTCGATTGTGCTTTGAGGTAGACTGCTCCTGGCTTATAAAATGTTTAGACTAGGGGTCATACATGCTGTCTTTTTTGAGTAACTGAAAGGTGCATGTGCCTCACTAAACTTTAGACAGTTTTTCTTCTTTTTTTCTGTTTATTTTTATTTTTTGTAATGGGGGAAAACAAGCAAAATAATATTTTGCTGTAAGTACAAATACATTTCTCCCCAGCATCCTAGCTGCTTCTGGGTCTGTAACATTTATCTACACTGGAGTCAAATATCACACAAAAAGTACATCAGCCAAAGACACTCACATGTAAGGAAACACTGGGAGCTTAAGTGTGTACATGGCTCAGGAAGTCCTAAAAAGTGAAATTTGGGTACCTCCATTGGAAAAACTGACTACCTCAGTTGGAAAATGAGGAATAACTATGGGGTGAGCAAGAATAGGAATAGATGAAGGAGGCTTGGTAAAATATGTAGGGAGGAGCCATTACTTACAACTGGTTTAACTGAAATTGTACAATGCTGATAAGCAACCAGTCGCTTGACTCTAATTAAATGGAGGCTGAATGTGTGGCCATGACTGATTTTTGCATGTTGATTTTACTTTGCTCAGCTTATTTTACTTCTTTTTCGTCTTCTAAGTCACATTCAGACACACTATATATCCACCCATTTACTTGCACACCAACTAAGCACATACATACTGATATGTAGAGAAGAGGATAATCAAAGATTGTTATTTCTATTTTTATACTCCTGGGAAGCACTTGGCAGCTTTCTGAGGAATGCTCTGTGCAGCCATGAGGTGACACTTGAAATATGCTTTCAGACTAAGCATTCTTTTGTATTTAGGAGGCAGAGGCACAGGCTCAGTCCCTGAACTGTAAACCTGAACAGCTTTCTAATTAAATGTTTATACAGATAGTTTCACTATTTTTGGGTTCATTTCATATCAAGCTGCACAGGTTCCCCAGTGTTGTAAACTCGTGAGGCTCAGGAAAGATACTTTCACAGTAGGAAGAGTAATCTTTTCAGGGAGTGGAAGACCAGAGATGCCATCATTTGGTGATCAGAGTACAGATTCTGCTCTTCTGTATGGGCATTGGCTTTTGCACCATAAGTGGCTGCTTATCAGTGTTCCCACCCTGAAGTGCAGCCTTTTAGAGCTGGTTTAACTGACTGAAGGAGTCCCACAGGTGAAGGTCACCAGGGAGGGAGCAAAGGGAGAAGGAGAGGGCAGAACTAGCACCATGGCAGAGACGGCTTGACTGGAGAATGCTGTTCCCCAGCAGCTGTTGGGGGAGCTCTTTGTCAGCATCCGCTGTGTCTGTCTATAACACAGAGCAACCCTGGTAATGCTTGAAGTTGTGCAGGTGACTCATCCAGCCCACAGCTGGCCTGACTGTGGAGCTGTGCAGGTGATGTAGAACTGTCAGGGCTGCTCCTTCTGTTAGTCATGCCAAAAACGCCGGACTCATGTTTCCACATGAGTGAGTTTTCTCAGATGCTTCCTGGCAATGCAAGAATCCAGATTTTTCTGAGTCTCCCCCCTCTTCCGCACCCCTCTCCTTGACCCCCTTTTCTACTCTGCATACTGTCAGGAACTCAGCCCCAGAACTTCTGGGTGAGCCAAGATGTTTACAGAACTCCTACACAGATTCTTTCCATGTTTTCACAGTTATGTTTGTGTAATTAATTACTCGTTACTTGTGTAGCTCCAGAATTATATGGCTATAGCACAAATAGACGGTAGTGCTGAAGGATGTGCAGTGGGAATTTTGTAATGTTAAGCATCCATAGTGCATTTGAGGACACTCTTGCTCTGTGAGCATATAGCAGTACTTCTGTTTGACTGATATCCACTTCACACTTTGAATAAAATACTGAAAATGGTAAGTGCGGCTGAGGACAAACAGATGATATTTATCGTACATGTTTATTTTAATCGCGAAAGATATTCAGGGCTGGTGCTCCCTCTGCTGGTTAAAAATACTGCTTTAATAAAGACTTTGCTATTGCCCACCTCTGTGTGTTCGCTAATGTAACGCTGAGCCAATTACAATTCTTTAACACATGTTTAAAAGAGTGTGGAGGGAAATAGTGACTTGAGTGAGCTACTTGGATCACACAGTAGTGTTTCCTGCTGTGCAGTGTAATTACTGGTCTAACACCTCAAAGCCAATTCACTTCAGCGCTTGCAGTTATATCAGCTGGAGGAACAAATACAGAGCCTATATTCGGTTCTCATGTGGCTTGGGATAGTCTGGGTAGAAACCATGTAGTGCATTGCAAGCATGTTGTGCATCGCTGTAGGTTTTACAAGGTCACACTGGAGCATCAAGGTGTGATGAATGATTTGGATGGTGGGTTTTCTTGTCAACAGTTGCATCTAGGTCTGAAACTAATTTCTTTCAAAAGCAATATTTAAGACTCTGTAAAATCAGACTGAGGGTAAGAGAAAAAATAGAAAAGAATGCTGAATTTTCAGGCCCTATTTCTCTCTTTTTGGAAAGTGCATCCTCAGTTTTCATCTGGAAGCAGTTGCATTTCTTTGGCACACATGCCCTTGGTGGTGTTTCAGTTCAACGAACATTAGGTTTTGGGAAGAGGGGAGTATGTGTGTTTGTGAGAGAGGAAGTCTATGCTTGTAATGATATTGGAGTCAGTGGGAACATTGGTCTGAAGATGACTCTCCAGGAAGGTCAAGCATTTGTTGGCTCCCAGCTCAGTTCCTCTTGCAGCGAAGGCACAGCTGAGGAGCTCTGGTGGATGAACTCCCGCAAACCCCACTGCGCTGGTGTGAGAAGCTGCTCTCGCTGCCTTTCTGCCCTGTGTCCTGCATCATTATGTCCTCCTCGCATCAGCTGCCTGGCCACCTGATGAGCTCCTCAGCTCACCAAGGCCAGAGCAAGCTAAGTCGCTAAAGGAAAGTGAGTAAATTTATTGAGCTGAACTGGTGCAGTGGAGGCTGAGGGAATCATACCAGGTGGTGTAAAGAAGAGCGAAGTAGCACCATGCCTTTAAGAGGAGGAGAAGAGCCACCTTTGCTGGGTCAATCAGCTCAGCTGCCTTGTGGAATCTCTCCCTAAGATTTTATGCCTTTTCAGCTGACGGGCAAGCATGTGCCTGTCCTGCTGTCTCAGCTTCAGGGCGATTGCTGTGAGTGGCAAATGAAGCATCTTTCATATGGCTTCAGGAAGATCTGCACATTGTTATTCACCACATGCAGAAGTCTCTGGAGAGCCTGGTAACATGGTATTTGTATGGGTCCAGACAACCTGTTAGCCCACACTTAGGGAAGGAATTTATACCTATATCCATGTTACCGGTCTCTCAAAGTCTAAAATCTCCCAGTCCCGCAGTTTCTAAGCAAAATAGTAGCAGAAATAATTTATCATAGGGTGGTGATTATTTCCTCCCCCTCAGCATTTAGTTTATTACAGCTAAATCTTCTGAAACTACTTACTTCATGTGACTCTCTTGCTCAGCAATCTGCAGTTGTTCCATGTGTCAAACAGCATTTCATGGCAAATTTGGAAGGGTAGGTGCCAGAAAAAATATCAGCCCATGCTGTTATGCTCTTAACAGGTTCACCTCTGTCTAGAAGTCCATTCAGTTGCTTTTAATTTGAACTATATCTAATGCAAAGGCATTTGGATACGTGTCACAAAAGCCAAGCTAACACAGGCATTTTGCTTACGAAATGAGAGCAACAGTGACTAAGTACTTGCTGTCTTTTTGCATAGCACCTCCGCATTTTCAGCAGCTGAGTGGCAGAATATTAATTTTTGTGAGCTGAGTAATGAATTCTCCTTTGTGCTTTCTGACAGTTTGTATTGAATCAGCAGAGGTACAGATGACTCGGTTACATCTGTTTTAATTTTTGAGTCTCATGAATTGATTTGTAAGAAGCAGAAGCTCTTTCAATGTTACTTGCCAAGATTTCGCAGCTGTGAATACTGGAACTTGAACAATACATAGCCTTGCAGAGTCTCATGCTCTTCGTGCATCACAGCTAGAAATCCCAGTGCTGAGGGAAAAATAAGTGGGTAGCAGAGGTGATCTGGTGCTTGCCAGTTTGTGTAGGGTGCTTAGTGAGTAGCAGCATAAATGTAATGCAAACACTAGCTCTTGGGCTGCTTGGCTGGAACACTGAGTGAAGAAAAGAACTGGGCAAGCAAGCAGGGAAGGGATGCTGCTCAAGTATTTCCTTGCAATTCAAGGCATCTTCAGGACATGCTTATGTCTGCATTGCACAGCCATAGCTTCATCTGAGCTTGAAGTTCCAAATAAGCTACTAGGTAGGAAAGCAGCAATACAAATGTTGCTAGCTCAGTGATCTCTGCAGGCTGATCCTCCCAGTGACATTTGGACACACGGAGCTCTGCATTCATGTGCATCTTTATAGCTACTAGTTGGCAGAGTTTCTGTACTCTCTTGTTCAGTGTAGATACTTTGAGACTGATAGAATTTTACTGTAATTTAGTGTAGTTTCACTGATGGCAAGAAATATATCATGGTGGAAGTTGGTACTAACTGGAGCAGGACTACTGAAATAAGACCTTTGTTCATTAGCACTGCTTCTTTCCTTACAAGTTTAGACACACTAGTTTTCTAAGACTGATACAAAAAGGCAGTCTGCTACCTGAACTAAAGAAAGGGACTGGAATCCAGGGGACACCCCTAGGTCTTTTACAGGGTTGTGGTGAAATAGGTTGTCATAACTTCCCTGAGTTTCCATGGATGACATGGAGAGGTAAGGTCCCATTTACTGTGTAGCCTGGGACTGCACAAGTTTGGGCTACTTACTCAGTACTTACTTTGGACTGCTTACTCAATGTCATGGTTTAAGGCTGAACCCAGGACAATCAACCTTACTTTGCAGTAAAATGAAATGGGAAGGCAGAGTAGAGGAAGAGGTGTAAGCAGTAAGTCCACGTTTCCCTGTTAGAATAAGTGGCCAAGGTTGCAGGATGCATGCAGGGAGGGATCCAGCAGCTTTCACACAGTCAGTAACCTTTATGTTTCCTTACTTCCCTCTGGCAAATCACAGGCAAAAAGATGAGCTCAGTTCTAGTATGAGAAACCATGAGTATGCAGTATTTGGGACAGTACAGCCCTCCACAAGCTCAGAAGTTATGCTCTCCAGTCCTTGGGACATCCAGTAGCTTGACTGGATGTCCAGAAGCCCTGGACAAATAGCTAGTTATTTTTCTTGTTGGCCTAACAGTTCAAGTCAGTAAAAGAAAGTGTTTCTAGGGAAACCTGGATGTATCTCTGCTCAGAGTGACTTGGTATGGTCTCGGCTCTGCTCCTGCAGCTATCTTTTACCCCTCAAACAGGCCAGCCTGGGAGGTTGAAGACAGCCTTGGGAGAATTGACTCTAGTTGCCTTGGAAGCCCAAGTTTTTATTTATGGAGTTAACCTCCTTGGCAAGCTGTAGTGGTCATTACCTTAGTGAGTGATTTACAGGCAAGTTAAAGCCCTTTTACAGTGCCAGAACAGTCTTAAGGGAGCCTTAGACTAAGTGAAAATCCAATCTGTAAACCACAGTTTTATCTTTCCTTAAGAATGGAGGAAAGCGTATTCCCCTCAGTTGCAGGGTGCAGTAGTTCAAAGTGTGTTGAAATCCTCAGATGGACAGAACTCCTGACTAGAAAAGTATTAGTTGAGCTACACATGACTCATATTCTCTGTGGGTGTCAAAATAATCATGTTTTCTTCTCATTTGCACATATTGTCCTTTTCTTCAGCAATGGAAAATCCTGTTCTATGTACTTGAGTGTCTTCTTCCTCCTTAGTCCATCTCCCAGCAGGTCATGAGAGCAAGTGCCCAGGGTTCAGTGTGAAATCACGGTCTGAAGTGAGACAACATCTGATTTTGTAGAAATACACTTGTTCCTGCAGTGCCAATTAGCAAGCTGAAGTATGGGTTTAAGAACCTCAGTAATCTGTTTTCTACTTCAAGTAGCCTTCAGATTTTTAATTACTTCAACATTTATCCTGGATCCTAATACATTCTTCCTTAAAATATTATTCAAATCAATTTGTTACTTTAGAACTTGGACTTTGTACTTCTTATATCTGACCTAGAAATATATTTCTTCAGCTGTTCTGCTGTTGTTTGCTTTGTTTTGCTGTGTTTTGTGTTCTAACATACTGCCCTGTACGTGGGTTACTAGCAAACTTTATTCTCAAACCATGACAAAGAACACTGGAGAGAAAAGAGAGGAGATCATGTCATTTTGGCACTTCAAGGAAAAGCTGATTGTTTGCCTCAGAAAATACCTTTTTACTGAAAAATATATTTTTGTGGAAGGAAGGGAAGCAGCAGGAGATTTTTTTCCTGGCAGGAGATTTTAATAAATGAGTGCTATTTTGATTTCACTTTCTCATGCTCTTACCATCTCAGTTACAGTTTTCTCCCCTCTTTTCCTCCTTGGCTCTGCTCTTCTTATCTGTCAGTCACCTCTCTTCTCCCTTGTCTCTTTGTTGTCTTAAAAAAATCCTGGACAAGGAGCTAAAAATCAACATCAACCCAATAACTCTTATCTTCCAAAACTGTAACTTGCACCATGTCTGCGGGTCATCACTCAGTTTTCTCTGCCTGTCTAATATAACTTTTTCTTTGCAAGATGCCTGTTATACCTACTTGGAAAGTGAGCTCTCCAATATTTATATGTTCTTCTTCTCTTGTGTGCTTAGTCCTTAGGTGACCCCTGCAAGTTACCAGCATATTGCTGGGAATCTCTGTCCTGAGCAAACAGGAGAAAAGGTTTTTGCTATTGACCATCCTAAAATCCAAATACTCAATTGTTTGTTTGTTAATTGCGTATAGCAATCTTATTTTACGCATTGTTTTGCAGAAAATACTTAAATCTTTGTGTAGCTTCCTTTTGCTTGTTTTGAACCTTGTTGATTTTATTTTCATGTTTGTATCCTTAGAAAATTGGTCTATGTTTTGAGTTTATAAACTATTAACAGGTGCCATGCTTTTTTAACTTGTATGCCTTTTCCTTTTTGCAGTTGATCACTAATGTTTTATTCATCCAATATTCCCACATTTTTGGACAATATGAAGTGTTCCTCCCTGTTTCACACCACCCAGAAAGGACAACTCTGGTTACTTCCTACATGGAACATTCGGCTTTTGATTTGCTTCATTTGCTGTTTTGAGGCTCCCCTATGTGTAGATTTTGCAGCTTTTATTCAGAAAATGTTTCTCTTGGTTTCACTGGGAGCTCAAGTATAGTGAATGCATAATAGCTGAAATATTGATCTAGAGTGTGGATTTTCTGCCTCCAGTTTTATCTAATTTAAATACATTTAGAGACAGCACAGAAAACTCAGATGTCCCTTACAACATTAAAGAAGAACCTAAAGGCTGACTCATACAATCTGTGTGTTCAGCTTCTTGGGGAAGATCCTGTATCTCAAAGCGCTCTGAACCACCCTGAAATTCAAGAATAAGTGACCTTAGCCTGGTCTCCTAAATCTACTGTTGTGAATGATGTATTAGAAGAGGAGTCATATTGGTATTCATACAGTAGTGACTGAACATTGATATTTGTGGTTTTCAGAAGTTTAATTGCTGATTTGGGGTTTTAGAGGATTTAGAGGTATCTCTGTAGGAATGCAGATACGTCTTACTAGAGGGAAAGTGTCCTTCCTGATCCCATGGGTATAAACATGCTATAAACAAGAGCTATTTGGGGAGACAGAAAAAAGGTTTCATTGATATTCAAAGAAGTGTTTTTTTATTGTGCCACAGACGGCTTCTGCCAACCTATTATTGAACTAGAAATGTTTCTTTGTTTATAATAATCCTTCTTTGAAATACCAACATGAAATATTTACCGTCACATGTAGATTCATACCACCTAAGAGGTTTCTTGAGCACAGAAATGAGGAGTATGTGGATTGCTTGAAGAAGTGGCTTCAGTTGTTTAGTTGCTAATAAGTTTTCTACTTCCTCAGGGAGAAAGAGGCTTGCCGGGACTACAGGGTGTGATTGGGTTTCCTGGAATGCAAGGACCTGAAGGTCCCCCTGGGCCACCAGGGCTTAAGGTAAGAGCTTAAGCTTTAGTATTTAAAACACTCAGGTTTCCCTAAATTGTTGTCCCTGGGAAAGACAAAGCTATCTCTTTTCCTTTGCAGGGTGATACTGGAGAACCAGGACTACCAGGAACAAAGGGAACAAGGGTGAGTTCTACCTGTTTTGCAATTCTGCTGTCTATGTGTTTATGTCTTCAACTTTCCATGATTGCCTTCAAGTGCAAGATGGGGTTAGTCTCTTCTTTGAGTTAATGACATCCCCTTGTGCTGCACAATAACTTCAAAATTCTTGCTTTTGCCTGTGAAGTTCTTTGGGCATTGGGCATTCAAGTGCCTTTGTCCATTTGCATTTTCACTTAACCACTGTGCCAGCAGCACTTTTAATGTCTTGGATATCTTTCTGACATACCAAGAAACTTTTTTATAGCTTGAATATGAACCAACTTTATTATCTCATGCAAGATTCTTATTTATGTTTGCCATCTAAACTCCTTGAAGCACTCCAGCAGACAAGCTGACACACCCATGAACACATAACATGTTAAAAATATGCGTAAGGTGCAGGGCTGAATTAAAGCCAGGGACAAAGGACTCTTGACTTTGCTAGAAGAGGCTCTAAATATGCCTGTCACCTTCCTGTTGTCATTTCTGTTTAATATGGCACTTATATAACTCTTATTTTAGCACATTATATTAACCAGGGCCATGACTTTTGGGGTTTTGTGAGGTGACAACCTCATTCTGAGCGTTTTGACATTTCATAATGTAATGGTGAAAGAGGATTCAAATGATCTGACCAGTAATGATGCATGCATTTTCAGCTATACCACCTTGTCCACAGATTTTCAAAATGCTGTCTCAGTTTTGTTCTGCATTTGCCTGCAGTTGCTGCGGCACATAGAATTTATTGAATCAACTGCAGTTTCTGAGCTATTTCAGAGGGCTTATTCTGCTAGGTCAAGAAATCCTTATTTCAGTCCATGATGTTCATGATACCCTGGGGTTTCCTGGGTGTTAATGTAAATTTGGCATCTCCCAACAAATGTGTTTGTGTGCTACAGTGCAAGTAGACTGTATTTTAGCAATTACAAGGTTTTGGAAGATGCCAATATTCTGTCTGAGCACAGTATTGCAATACATCTTTTCTGCTGCATAATACATGTATCAGAAAATACTGCATGATTAAATAAGCTGGTAGGATGAAAATGATGTGCCAAGTTGGATTCCTGATTCATTACACTGAAAAGCTGTTCAAGGAGGGAGCCTATCTCAACCCAGTAGGCTTTTTGAGAATAAAGATGAATTGCTGCACTGACGCGGAGTATGAAGATAGAGAAGCATCTTTACAGTGCGGTAACAACCTCTTCTGCTGTGAAGAGGTGCTTACAGTAAATTTAATTTTGGAAATGATGGTTGTAAGAAGACAGCACCTCTGCATTCCTTTTCATCTGTACATAAGGCCCTGGTCCAGTTCCTGTTGAAGGAAATCCATACTGCTGCTTAAAAAGTTAAAGAAATATAAAGAGTTGTTTTCGGTGATTGATTACTTGGGTGCCATGTTTGAGAGGTTTTGAAGATTAGAGCTATAATGTTAAGGAAGTTTAAAAGAAACTGTTACTGTATTTTGACTGTCACTGCTGGAGATGAGACTTGGGCTGCAGCTTGTCATTGCTGTTTTATGGGTTTGCCATTTCAGTATATGTTTTTGTCAATTGCAGGGCCCTCCAGGAGTATCAGGCTTCCCAGGAAACCCAGGCCTTCCTGTATGTATGAAGTATCTGTATTTTTACAAAGAACTTCAAAGTTTTGGTTGTGGCATCTGAGCTGGATTATCACTAATATTGCCAATTTCTTTACTTCCTTTTCATGTAGGTCATTCCTGGACAAGATGGCCCTCCTGGTCCACCTGGCATTCCAGGATGTAATGGCACAAAGGTGACATTTACATATATTTATAACAGCATCTCTGTCCTGAAATAAAAACATCCCTCAATGTTTTGTTTATGTTCCCTAAACAAAACCAATTTCTCTGTTCCCCTTAGGGTGAAAGAGGTCCTGTAGGTCCCCCAGGTTTACCAGGGCTGACTGGGAGCATAGTAAGTAGATTTTCATGCCTGATTCACTTGTTTCAGCCCTTATTCTTGAAATGCAAATATAGCTATATGAAAAGCTATAGAATATAAGATGTAAAATATACAATACTGAGGACCAATAACATCAAATATGTCTTTTTTCACAGGGACCCCCAGGACCTCCTGGAATGAAGGTACGTTTTACTCTAAGTATGTTGATATCCTGCTTTTAGCAATAAGAATTAGGGTGAACTCTACACCCTCCAAGACTAGGAGTCCTTACTTAAGGACAGAAAAATTGTAGCACCATGTTTCATTTTACACTGTTCTCTAGTCCCACTAAACAAAGACAGTGGGGAGACCTCCAGTTAATAACAGTTGAACATACGTGTTGTTCCATGCAGATCTTCAATGTGTGTTACATGGATTACAATAGAAAAAAGTAGTATGTATCATTAATTATGTGTAAATGGTATGGTGGCCTCCCACTTTCGGTAGGTTTTATGGTTCAAACATTTGGTTTGATGTTGACATTTCATTTATCTAAGTAGTTTCACATAGATAATGTTTGTGCACATATAGCCCTTGATATAAGAAGCATCCAACACATAAATACTGAAGAGTTTTCATAAAGAAAATAATTAAACTAACTAACTAGGTATCTGAGTGTCTTTTGTGAACAGGAGAATGAGATATTGAATGTCAACAGAGAGCTTCTTTAAGATAAACAGATACCATTTGGAACTGTGAGCTAAATGTGAATCTAAATGTAATCTCAGATTTGTAATGACATGACTACCTGAAGTTGTAAAATGCCCTTTTCTCTTTGTCTCACATGGGAAGAAGCAACTTTACTTTATAAGCGCAGAAGTAGTCAAATGTTTCTTCCCTAAGCACGTATGCATAGGTACACAACTCCTGAAAAAAAATCACGTACAGTCTTGAAACTTTGTACAAAAACGCAGGAAAAGAAGGATCTTTTGCTATAAAAAGAAGAAACATAAAGAAGTGGATAACAATAGTTTTCTAAACTAAGACAAAGTGGATTCCTTTTTGGAAGAAAAAGGATGCCGTAAATGGCTTTTATGTCAAAATATGGTATAAGACTGAAGATCTTAGCCAAAAAAAGGGATTGTGAGGTTACTGATTCTTTTAGCAGCCAAGTCAGATATTCCAGTTTTGTGGTGACATGTAGGACATGGTGGGAAAATCTTTGATTACCCATTACAGTATAGGAAATTCGGGTATGAAGGTAGATTTGGTACTGGCATCTCTTCAGGTAGCTTTAAAGGACATTTGGCAATTGAGGCCTTAACTTTTAGTATCTCTTGGTACGTTTCAGCTGAATTAAAAGAAGGTCAGCTGAAACAATGAGCTTTAAGTCAACTTTCCAAATAATTCCAAACTTTGCATAGCTCCTACTTTCCTCTCATCCCAGTATTGGTGTCTTTGAATGTATTTGAATGGATGTTCAAGTATTATTGTTTTTCCTTTCTTATTATAGGGAGACCCGGGTGAAGTGATTGGTCTTTTACCTCCTAGTCTGCTAAAAGGTGATAAAGGCTTTCCTGGCCAACCTGGACTACCTGTAAGTCTAAATGATGTTTGAATAGCCATGAGCTTCAATAAAAATTCTATCAGTATCATGAAATTTCCAAATAAATTTCACTTTTTAAATATGCCATTTTATTTTTCATAGGGTCCTGCTGGAACTCCAGGGTTTCAGGGACCAATGGGGCCACAAGGGCTGCCAGGAGAGCCAGTAAGTTTCCTTTCAAGGTGATTTGCACTTTACTTACAGACTTTTATTATAGGGAAGTTCTACAAGGTGTGTATAGCTGGTGTTTCTTGGGATTTGGGAAAGATAACCTGTGGTTCCAGGCTTCATGTTTAACCTCCTGGACTCTACCATGACAGGAATAAATAGGTAACATAGGTTTTCGACAGCAGTTGCTCCTGCAGTCATCTTCTCTTCTTGCAGGCTTGGAGGGTATTTTTGTGTGGGAGGGGTTGCACGAGTTATTCATCCTTTCCCCTCTTCCCTCACTTAATTTATAGAAAATGAGCTACACTAGCAGACAGATCTAAATCAAAATGTTTGTCAAGGTTGTTCTTATGGACAGCCACAGTAAGTAGTACTGTGGAAAGCAGGATATCAACTGTCTGTTATTATGGAAATTGCCAAATGCTGAAGGCACTTGAGCTATTTGACATTTTGACAGGTCTAACAGATATAATATCTTCTGTTTATGTACTGGATGCAGGTAGCATTAGCAGCAATCAGTTATTTCTGTCTGGTAAAAGTCAACCCAGTGTTTCTGGCTATTGAAGTGTTCTGTGTGAGATTTCTTACCCTTCTGAAGAAACTGAAAGTGATGTAAAGGAAAATGGTAATGCAGTTTAGTCATCATTCACACTTGCTGATGTGAAAAAGAACAATTTTAGTAAAAGAAAGGTGAGGACTAATACTTAGCCTGCAGAGCTGGGAAAAAAAAAATCACCAATAAGCTTGTTTTACAGTGCAGCACTGTGGACTTTTTTTTATTGTCTCTTGTCTAGATGCTGATTAGACACTATTAACTGCAAAACAAGGTCTGATGAAATATCTAAGACAAATTCTGTTTGATTTTATTATTTATTTGTGAGTTATGTACAATAGCAGAAAAAGATTTTACATCTTGGTTTAAGGGAAAGATTTGCATTCTTGCTATCTTTATAGAATAAAGCATTATTCCACCTATATTCCATTATATATATGCTAAAATGTACTGTCTTGTAGGGTCCCCCAGGGCCACCAGGACTCCCAGGCGAGAAGGTAAGGTTCTTTTTATTATAAAGATTAGGTCTATTCATTTGTTAGTTTGGCATACCAGATCCCCCAAAATCTGGAAACTAATGGTCCTAGAGGACTGGGTTTTTTACGCTTTGGGATCTATGTTTATGTCTTAATGGACATCTGTTATCTCACTTGGTCAAATTGGTAGTAATTATAACACTCTATGATTATTTGAGTTCATCTAAAAATGTCAAATTTTTCACTAAAATGTTAAAAAAAAGAAAGACCATACTGACAATAAAATTATCTGATAAATTTCTATCTATATATTCACAAATTGCTGCGATACAAGGCTTAAAAACACAGCAGAAGGTTTAGGATACAAATATTTGTTTCACATGTGCATTTAAAAGACATATTCTGTCTTTTATATCCTCTCTTTGCTTTTGCTGGGTACAGAATACCTTCATATGTGTGTATGCATGCATGTATTCACTGCTGATAAAAACTGGCTAAGTATGTGTAATTTGTATTTTCAGGGCTATATGGGCTTGGGCTTTCAGGGTCCCAAAGGTGAAAAGGTAAGTCTCTTGAAAACTTCTAGAGAACAACTGTCAGACATATCCTTGCTACTTTGTTTAAAATAAACAAGCTGTTGGAATCAATCCATGGAGAAAATCATCATTGTAATTTTTGGAATACTTGAGTAGATCTGTAACTTACACCTAAATGAACAAAAGTCATGAATGGTTATAGACTTTGTTCATTATGATGTTATACCTGACATTATATAGGTCATTATCCTAATCTTCTTCCTAAAGGAGGCAGTAATTAATTGGATATGTTCCTCATATTTGGTATTAATCAGTCTTCACCCTACCAGGAGATTCAGAGATTTTTCTTCAGGGTAGTCTCTGTCTGTTACCCATTATACAGCTGTGTATCCTATAACTGTGGTGTAACCCTTTCTCTGATTTTGCTGAAATAAGAATTAAAAAGACCCCATTTAGCTATATTTTTAAAAGTAAGTGGTAATTCTCTTTAATGTTATTGGTCTCAGTAATGTTCATTCTCAGTGTCAGTGCTGTTTTCAATGGACTATCCTGGATTTGGTGTTGACAGGGAGAACAAGGGGTAAGGGGCCCCCCAGGCCCCCCAGGACCAGCACCACATATGAAAGAAAAAGGGAGTGAAATCATAAGAGGAGAAAAGGTGAGACCTTAAATGATTCATCTTGTTGTCTTTTCATTAAAATGTGATCAACAGGAATTAGCAAACTAAAGTAAAACAGGAAAAAGAATATTAAGTCACCTACTGCGAATTTTTCAAATGCTTCTCTCTGTTTTACTTCATGAATGAACTTTGTCTTTCTAGAAATTTCACTGAAAAAATGTATGATAAATGTGTAAATAACTGCATGAATAAGTAACTCATACAGCAGGGGACTTTTTGAGGAAGGAGGATTGATAAGTGTAGTCCTGTAAACACCAAATATTCTGTAAATTTGAATTAAGTAGCTTATACTGGACTTTTCATGTGCAGAATCACATTCATGGAATCTGGGTGTTAATTAATTTTTCAGTTACTGAATTAGGCAGTCTAAGCAACATATGCTAGTACAATAAACTAGCTTAATGGATTTACATTTGTGTTTAACTTCTTCTTGCACATCATACTATTAGGCATAGTACTTGAAGTGGAGACCAGGGTTAAATGTGCTTTTGCTGACATGAAGAGTTAAATAATTTACAACCTAAATGAATAATGGTTAAGGTTTTGCTTACTAATCTACTTTTTTTTTCATTTTTTATAATTTCATTAGGGTGATCCAGGTGAAAAAGGTGAACAGGGAGTTCCAGTGAGTATTGTATAGATTTAATTTGGTTTTATTACTATAAAAATTGCAAAGAATCTGATAATGGCCCTGAATATCTTTATATGTTTGATGAAAGCAAATGTACTTTAGAATTTGGCAGTATTTTTAATCTGGTGTGTATTTATTTTGCAGGGATTGCCAGGTTCAGGTTTCAAAGGAGAAAAGGGTGAACCTGGGAAGCCCGGTCCACGTGTAAGTATGCTCAACTCTATCAATACTATGATTACAGTCATATTGTTTCCGTAAGCTAATTAAACTTCATAACCATTAGCCAAACAACAAATTTGGTATATTTCAAACAGGCAAGTTTTGCTGTTGCACAGGTGTACAAGTCAAGGTAGTAATAACATTCAGTAATATAAGTATGTAGCATGCTTTCAGGTAAACAAAACCACCTAACAGTAGCTTACAGTGCTGAAGGCAAAGGCAAGACTTCTGTTGATCCCAATTGAAGCAAGATTAAATCATTCTGGAACAGAAGGAAAAACAGAGCAAAACATATCACTTTGTTGGGGTGACTTTAGCTAAATGGAACTTGTATTTATTGCAGATCTCTTACATGCAATCTACAAAATAAGCCTGCTTAGCCTAAAGGTACCATTTCTTATAAAAAAGACAAATGGAGCAAAAGCTTTAGATGACTGAAATATGTTTGCTTGCTGGTTTCTAGCCTGACTGTAGATGCTTGAGGCCATAAGGTCTGTTACATTTGTCTGGTCTGATCTATAGCATAGTCTCATCCATACAACTTCTGCATGAGTCGTGCTGTATCTTTGCTGAGCTGGTAGCAAAACCACACATTTTCTACATGGAAACATATCTAAAGTATTGTATCTCAAAGTGGGGGTCATAAACTGCTAGAAAAGGACCAGCACATGTATAGGCATTGAATTGTACTTCAATCTGAACAAGAGACAATCTTGCTCTCTTGTGTACTTCAAGGTCAAATCTTCTGTCATCCTTTCAGTAAAGATATGTGATGGAATTATCTTTGCCGTGTATGAATTTTTACTCTTACAGTAAATCAGGGCTTGAAAGCTGGAAGAATGGAGAAAAGTTGGCCTAGAAATTGTAGAGGAAACCTGAATTGTTCTTTGAATTGTTCAAAAATACAGCCTTCAGTTTCTGCAGATTTCCCTGAACAAAGTTCCTAAGATATTTTATACATAATTGTTGCTGTTCAGGGAAATCATAGCTACTTCTGAAATTAAGATAAGGCTTGAAAGATGAACAGATGTTGATATCTGATATTCTAGTTTCATGGAATGAAACCATATGATTAATTCCAATCACAATGTACATTTGAAGATTCTCCTGACTGTACAGCTCATATTTTTAATTAATCATTAAAAATTACTTTTAAACTTCTTTATGAGATGCCATAGCTGCACACTTTGGTGGCCTGTTCATATTTATCATTTTTATCTTTCAATCGCATTGTTCTAAACAGAGTTTTTTGACCTAAACTGATGGGATTATTTTTTAGACTGAATTGCATGCACTATTGCTTTGTTTATTAAGTATACACATTTTCTCATTTTATATGACATACTTATATTGCTTATGATACACATACAGTCTAAGGGCTGTAACACCAACTAAAAGCCAACTTTCAGTGGATTAGGCTACAAGCCTAGGTGCCAGTCCCTTCACGGTCCATAAGAACAGGAAGGGAATGCTGAAAAGTAGGTTAGTCCATCTAGGTAATTTATCTTGAATCTAATCTCCTCTATAGGCTAACACAGTGGTCTAATAGTGAATCATTTTGCTTTGGAGGAGGAAGTCTGGGATTCCAGGTTATCATACGCCTTGTGATTCAAAATTATAGCTTGCAATTTACTACTAGATTACCTGCTGTCTGAAATGGGACCGCTCTCCAAGCCTTCTGGTGAAACTGAGCCACCAAATGTCTATGAATAAAGGTTTTGTGAGGCTGGAGAGTATATATATATA